>NC_081178.1:10499753-10544753 GCF_012432095.1 Onychostoma macrolepis | reverse complement strand
CAGTTGACATGTTTTTCGATCGTATTTTTACGTACTTTTGATTTTTAAATTGCAACTTTTTTTATTTATATTGATAAAATTGTGATTTTTGTGATTTTTAAAAAAAAAATTATTTAACATTTACATTTTTTAATTGCAGCATTATCAATATTAAATATTTTTAAAAAGTATCACCTGAATATATTTTAGATTTTTTTTGTCTAGTATTAACCTTAAACGTCTTATATTGCTGCTTGTTAATTTTATGACTTTTATTATTTATTCTGTTTTTGCGATGAGAGGATACTTGTGACTGTGTAAAAGAACATCTCGCACAACACTCTGAAACACAGTGCGTATATATTTAATTAAATCACAGCCTTTGCTATTTGTTAATTGAACTGAGCCATGTTGCGATTTCTGTGTTATTTTGATTAATTGTGCAGCCCTATGGACCAGAATATCATAAAGACTTGGAACGTAGCAAGCGTAGCTTAGCAACTCCCTAGCAACCACCATATCAACGTGGCATGCTATCTTTTTGCATCATTTTCTTTGGAAACTGTAAAAATCTTTCCTGTATCAGGTGTTGAAGAGAGCACAAGTTGTTTCTCTCAATCAGAATGGTTAAGAAAGCACACATCTCCTTACAAACCTGACACAGATATGAAACCTTAAGTGCTAAGTTCTGATTGTAGTCAGAGGTGAACTGAAAAACTCTGGATGAAACCGCTGTAGAAAAAGACCCGCAGGTATAGATGCGACAGCGAAATTGTGAAATGGAGAAAGCGAGAAAGAAAGGAGGAGAGTGAGAACGTTTTTCCGGTAGCTTGCACTGATCTGTGGGCCCCAGTCTTTGCCCAGTGTTTGGTTAAATTATGTGGAACTCATTTGACGGCTGCAGAAGTGGCTGTATTCGCAGTGTCAGGTATCGACTGGTATAATTATGCAATTATGAAGCTTTATCCTGCCTCTCTCTCTCACAGAGCGAGCTCTTAGTGTTTCAATTAGATGTTTTTTCTCTCTTTTGCTCCCTGATTTTCTTCTTTTTCTGCCCATCCTCCATTTCTTGGTTACAATGAAGATTCAAACGGAGTCTGCCTATAAAATAAGCAGGTTGTGTTTTTGTCACCTGGTTTAGAGTATTTTGTCTGGGCGTGTAGTCTCTAGTTTATAGAGAGTGAATGTTTCCTGTGTTTTTAGAAGATTCTTAGAACGTTCTGAGCATCCATAGGTGAGCAGGGCAGGCATACATTTCCAAAGAAGACTGGAAGATGCCAAGAGTATGTCATGGTTTCCACAAAAATATTAAGCAGCAACTGTTTTCCACACTGATAAAAAATAAGAAATTTTTCTTAAGCACCAGATCAGTGCATTTGAATGGTTTCTGTATGAACATGTGGATTGAATAAAGGCTGCTGAAAACAGGACCTGTGATTTCTGCAGTGTGGAAAACGCGGACGGTCATAAATCAGGAATCAGGTCATAAAATCTGAATTTTCTGTATAACGTGGAATTTACCAAATTTTGGGTGAATAAATCAAAAATGAGTCGGTACACTTAAATGCAAACGTGAAATTGACTAATGTCTGCGACTAATAAACCACAAATATACTATCTAAATATGAATCCTGCATATTCTGTGTCTCTCTGTGTGAATGAATTGCGCAGATGCGCGGTTTGGTTTACTACACACATACTGAAGCGCGTGTGATGCTTGCGGTGTTTTCAGCCTTTGCTGCCTCAATATGTGAAGGCATGATCACAAACAATCACTAGAACAGCTCTGAGAGTCACTCCATAAGCATTTTACAATTTATTTTGAGAGAAACTATCGTCATATATATATACAAACAAAGGTTTTCACAGCAGCCCATCAAAATAAAGGTTTGGTTTAAATTGAAGAAACGGTGACAGAAATATATTATTTAATGTAGTAATAGTACTGCTACTAATAATACAATTTTTATTAAACCATCATTTTTAAGGAATGTTTACCAGAACAATTATTTACCAGAATTGATTTACCAGAAAAATGTAAATGCATAACACAGTAAAAAAGTAAATTATAATAATAATAAAAAATTTATAAAATCAATTTATTAGAGATGCTTTTGATTACTAAAATTTAATGAAACCATTAAAATGGAATCCAAAAGTAATGGTGAACAGAATTTGTTTAAAGAAAAGTAAAACCGAATTTGAAAAATGAAATTTCCTAGGGCCTTAAATTTTTATTTATTTATTTTTTATTATTATTATTTTTTTGTTAAACTTTTAATAAATTGCTGTTAAATTGTGTAAGTTTCAGAATTTCAATTAATTAGACATGCTTTTTGAATAATGGAATTTCATTTAACCATTAAAACCTAAAAAATGGAATCCAGAAAAATTAAAATGGGAAAAACGGAATTTGGGGGGAAAAATAAAACTGATTTCATAGGGCCCTATGAAAATGCAGCTTTGATATCATGAGAATAAATTCCATTTTGAAATGTATTAAAACATAACATAGTTATTGGTGAGCCTTGGTCAAGTCAAGTCATCTTTATTTATGTAGCGCTTTTAACAATACAGATTGTGTCAAAGCACTTAACAGTATCAAATTGGAGGACAGAGTGTCAGTAATGTATAATGATAAGATTAAACACTCAATGTTCTCAATTTTCAGTTAAAGGCATTAACTTGGTGAGCCCAAGAGGCCGATATATGTTAAAAGTCTTATTTTAGGATTTATATGGATCAGCCTAATTCAGGGAAAGTGTATCAGTACACCCCTATTTAATGTGCTTGTGAATAGTGTGTTTCTGGCCTACATTTTATGGTGTGCATTAGGGTTGTGCCGATAGACGATTGTATTGTGTATCGACGATAGTCAGAGATATTGCCTGTGGATGATGCCTTTGACGATAGCAAGACTATTATTATTATTATTATTATCAGGCTAGTAATACTGTCTAATTAATATTAGGGCTTATTTGTTGCATTATATTTATTTTTCTGCGTTTTTGCAGTGTTGCGCATTATTATAACCAATCACGATTATGCTGAGTTTATGAATGCAATGGCCAATTAGAGGCGTTCAGATGAGCCACCGCTGGAACAGCGAAGTTCTGTTGTTAAGTGCGCGCTGACTGAATTCTGACTCGTGAGTTCTCTCATAAACAACAAAGTGCAGATGTATGTGCGATGTAAGTATAAGACATTTATTCATCATAGAGTGTAGATTCACTGATTATAACGGGAGTGTTTTTAAAGTGCATAAACTCGCACTAGGCCGAGCTTGTGATGATGTTCTTTGGTAATGTAATGTTCTTTGTTTGTTTTCTGTAGCTACTTTCTGAATAACTGAGGAAATGTAAGCATTATAATTAGTAACTTACGGTGTTTCTATTAGTTTGTCATCGTTAAATACAAATTCATTCATATTAGAAACATTAGGCTGCTTTTAGCCTTATGCTGGAGTTGGTTCACTTTCCGGCAATGAAACTAATTAAATAAATTAGCACGATAATGTCGTGTATCGGCGATCTCACAGGCTGACGATATGAAAATTGAGCATATGGCCCAACACTAGTATGCATTGACGCTAATGCCATCTCTTTCACTGCCACTCTGTTTTTATTCTTCTGCCCAAGGAAGAGATTAAAAGACTTCAGAAGTCTGCATGTATGCAAGCCCAATGCCTCTTTGAGGGCCACTAATTTAGAATGAAAGAATGTGGGTCAGCAAACAGGTGAAATGGCAAAAAGTCTCCATCACTCCCTTTTTCATAAAATCAGACCACTGTACATAGGACAAAGTCTCTAATGGCCATCCCTGCTGAATTTTTTGTTTGAAAACAATGACATACTTGTGTGTTTTTCAGTTGGCTTGTGTGTGTGTTCCTGTAGTTGCAGTCTTTTGCTAAGCCCATGGGAACTGAACTGTTGGTTTAGTCTTGGGCCTCCAGAGGCACAAAAGATCTGTTAAGGCAAACAGAGGGGTGATAACACCAGCGCTCCCTTCAAAATGAAAGCCAAACAGCTCACATATGTTCAGATTCAATTACACACTCTGGGTTTCCCTTAGCCCCTGGGCTTACTGCTAATTACTCAAATAACATCCGCACAAAACGCCACCCAGATGAGATTAATTGAGAAATTAAAACAAGCCGTTGATTCCGATAATGCTGTGAGGTCTGAACAATAACCCATGTTGGCCGAACAGGTTTGACAGCACAGGTGGGATGACAAGACTCATCGCTGGATTCAGCAGGAGCGATAAGCTGACCAGCTTATCCACAGATGCTTGTAGATCAGGCAATAGAGACAAATGAAACCAGTTTACCTTTATGTGCCATATTTCAGAGTGAAACTTGAGCAAACTTGATTATATCCCTCAGGAATTAATTGTAGCATAAATCTGGCATTTCATACCAGAACTAAGTCAAACCTTTAAATGAGTTTGCAAAAAAATAAATTAAAATAAAAAAATCATTGCTATTAATTAACATTGCTCAATATTCTGTGCGATCTAAAAAGGAAAAGTTGTGGAAAAGCTGTGAAGTTAGTTATTTGAATTAACACCTGGAATATGTAATTAAGTAGAGTCATGGTGATCATGCGGGTCGTACAGGTTCAAACCTTGCTTGCAACATTTTCTTGATCCAGTTCCACCCTCTTCTCCATATAATTTCCTGTCATTTCTCTAATATCCTTGTAAATAAAGGAGGTGATAGATGAAAAAATAATAAAATCTGGATTTAAAGACTGACAACTTCAGGAAATAAAAAACAGCCTTTAAAAGTGTTGTTGATTTTAAAAATATATTTGAAATAAGTGCTCATGATTATAGTGCTCACCAGGGTTGCAGTTATTTGATCAAAAACACAGTACAACTTTACAAACAGTAATATTGTTAAAGTTTTAAACACTTTTTTTCCCATTTTAATATCTTTTAAAATGTAATTTATTCTTCTTCAAAGCTGATTTTCAGCAACATTTACTCTAGTCTTTAGTGTCCCATGGTCTGTCAAAAATCATTCTAATATGCTGGTGCTTAAGAAACATTTCTTATGATTATCAGCATCTTATGAAACAGTTGTACTGCTTAATCATTTTCTGGAAACTGTTTTTATTTTTATTTTCTCTCTCTCTCTCTCTCTCTAGGATTCTTTGAACAGAAAATTCAAAAGAGCAGCATTTATGTTAAATAGAATTCTTTGTAACATTATAAATGTCTTTAATGTGTTCTCTCTGAATAAAAGTGTTATTTCAACACACACACACACACACAAAACTTTTGAACGGTAATGAAGTTTTAGTTTTATACCAAATATTGCATCTTTTCATCTAATATTGCATCTATTTTAGCGTATTTCACCAGGCCCTATTTTCCTGTCTCTATTTCCATCTCCCCCTTTCTCTCTCTTTTTCAGCCTTCTCCAGTCTATAGTAGGGTAGGTGGTGGTAATGCTTCAGGGACAGGTGCTCCTCTGATACTAGGGGTTTATTTAGTGCTCCATCATTAGCAGGGCATTACCCACATTACCCCCTGGCCCCCGCTGTAATAACAGGGGCAGGAAAGGCAGTGTCAGCAGGGGGCAGCTGCATCTGCTGCAGGCTGAGGCCTCACACGGCCCCACCACAGGCAAAAGCACCAGCGACCCGTCTCCTGGGGGCCGCAGCCATGTAGGGACACGTGCATCACTGTCGATCAGCTTTTTGAATCGTTTTTTTTTCTCTCCATCTACACAGGGTTGGCTGCTGTGTGAGGATCAGGCCTGTCAGAACCGAACCCGCCGGCTACCCATCGCGTTCTCGAGGTCCGGACCCATCTGTCCAGCCTGTCTCAGATCCACGCTGAGGCCTGAGGTATTGCACACTTTTTTTGTATACAGAAACAGTCACTTTGTCCAGATGGTGGTGCTGTGGAGCCTGTGAAAGTTCTCCATGCCTCGGCCCAGGCCTTTTATTCCTTGTCCGTGCAGTTTTTTTTCCCATCAGTCACCCATGTTTCTACCCATTATATATTACCGGGCCTGTCTGACCCGTATGACACAATGTGGGTTTGCTTCCTGCCTTAACAAGCTTCTTCTGATAAGAACCGGGCTCCAGTTGGATTTGGCCTTGGACTCACTGCTTGAAAACCTGTATGTGGGGTGTTTCACTCTTACTTCATCCTGTGATCACATCTTCAACCTGGTTTAGAGACGTCCCTTCCAAAAATTAGTGTCCGTCTTTGTCCCTGTCTGTCGTCTTTATCATTTTCGTCCAGTACCAACACATCCCCCCCCCATCAATTCCTTCTTCCTCCTCGTGCTTTATTTCTGCGTCTAGTTCTGTGGCGACAGGTTGAAACCCAAAAGGACAATTTCTCTTGTCACCATAGCCACTTAGCTGTCCTCCGCTCTGCCTGGTGAGATGGCAGTTTAAACTGCCGGCTGAATAAAACATTAACTTCCTCACCCCTTCTACCGTCCCTCTGTCGTTCTGGGCTTTACAGCTCGGCTGACAGCAATGCGTCTCCTCTGGTGTCTCCACGGACACAGAGACATTGACTACCATTGTATCCAGATTAAATGGAAGCGTAATAGGCACCCTTGGCTGATTGGCCGGTAATTTGAAGGAGTTGTACACAGGTGCAATTTGTAATATTTTCAGTAAATTAAATTTTTTCCCTCTCTCTCCCTCGTTTTCTTTCTCTGGAGCTCTCTCTCTCTCTCTCTCTGTCTTTCTTTTTCAGCTGCTTTCCCTCGCTCGTAGATCTCTCCAACCACCCCCACCCGCTGTCTCTCTCTCTCTCTCCCTCTCCATTTTATTGATGTACGTTCAGGCACCCATTAGGGCTTCCTTTTTTTCCCTCTAGTGGAAATTGCAGCATGTTAATTTTCACACAAATTACAGCAATAGCAGGTATCTCTATTTGATACATTATAACAGGAGCAATCAGGGATAATTGAGTGCCTTTCAGATGGTAACCGGCGCATTCACTTCAATTCAAAGCCAGTCCATTTATCGTCTAATCGCTCTTTAAACACTGAATTTCTGGGAACAAAAATTCTTGTCATAATTTTGCTTAAGTGTATTTGGAAATCACAGTCCTTTGAGCAAGGATAATTGAAATCAAATCCCTTTCACGGGAGCTGACATTTCTACATTTCCCCCCAATTGAAATTAATTTCAAAAATTGAGCATGAATATCTTCAAATAGCAGGCAATTATACCTTTCAATGGGGAGAAATTATGTGCACAAAAAGTGGAGACATCAACTGGCGCTTCAGTTAAATGTCTTTGTTTCCCACTGTGTTTGCCTTGTAAAGATTTACATATATTGACTCGTTATGAAACCTTGTGATGCCGATCGCCTTCCTTTTCCAGCTCAGCCCGATAAAATTAACTCAGATTGGAAGGTTTTTAAAAAAAAAAAATTTTTTAAGCCTCATTAAAACTGTTTGGAGATTTTTTTTTTTTTTTTTTCTTCACGTCCTCTCTTTTGCAGCTGCACAGATCTATGCGAATTGAAAGAGTAGCCATTTTCTCTGCTGCTTGGCTCAAAGAGGATATTATACATCCTTTACATATAAGCACCATGACCGCAAGGAGTCATTAAACAATCCGCATCGTAAGTTTGGCCAGTGATCATTTTAAGCATAGCTTAGCTATGCTTTAAGCATAGCTACTTTATTTTTACACCCCTTTGGTCGTAGTATAAGGCCTCACGCTTGACACTTTCTCTTTTCCCCTCCATCCAGCTCTTCCGGCAGGCTGCATTTGGGCTGTACCAAAGGTTCGGTGGTACGGCACTGGCTGCCACGTCTCTATCAATGAAGGGGAGATGAGGCGGGGGTCTCAGGAGAGAGGCAATTTCACAGCTGGTTTGCTCCTCAGTCACTCGGGCCGAAAATGCTGCAGATTTGTGGAGAAAATTGAAATGGTGTCAGTACAGGAACAAAGCATTGAGCCGAGCAAAGCTGCATAAGGGAGGGGCCTCTGTTTGCGGGGTGGGGGGGTTTAAATTCAATAACGTTTGACGGTGCCTTGGTCACACCCCTTTTGACACCTGTCAGCACAGCTGTGAAGCTCGTCCTGGCCCTGCCTCTCGTGTCCGTCCACTTATTTCTTGGACTGCGTTTTTAGTTCACGATCTCCTTCGCGCGCACATGGCGACCTGGCGCTGATTATAGGAGCTCCATTATGGCCGCATTGCTGAATCGACAGGCACGGCTGTTGACCAGCCAGTGCATTATGGGTCAACAGCTGCTGGGCTCATCGGAAGCTGTAGAGGGCAATTAAAAGCCGTTGTGCTGAGGAGAGAGCCCTTGCTAAACTCCTCCGGCACCCACATCGCTCTGATTCTATGGTGACACAGAAAGACTGTGACCCAATAACAGCAATTAACATAAAAGTATAATGGCTAATCAAATTGACAGCAACAGTTGTTCATCAGATCCACACACGCTGCCTTATCAAAACAAACTATTATGAAAGAGGTAATTTCAGAGCTGAACGTCTCTCTCTCTCTTTTTCTTTCCCACCCCATTCTCTTTTATTCTCTCGCTCGACCTGCGCGCCTCTGGCAGTTAGACACATGGCTAACGGTAATTACAGCCGAATTTACAAACCAAACACCGTTTCCTGCTTTTGTCAGGAGAGAAGGTGGGGAGTACACTGGCTGTTTTCGGCCAATCAGACAGTTTCACAGGTTCTGTGACTCCAAACTCGGGGTTTGACTGAACGCGTGTGTTTGTCTTTGTCTGTGACAGTGGAGAATATATGACAAACACTACCTGTCTCCGCAGCTGTAATTAACACAGGTGATTCTCCAGCTTTCCCTGATTGAGCCGCACCAATCTCATTACGCTTCAGCCTTTCATTTTCTCTGGGACAATAACACGTAGTACTAAACTGCATCGCTATGATTTTAGCTAATTGGTTTTTTCCCTTTTCTTTTTTTAGTTATATTGAATATGCAAAGGAATAATCAGCAACCACAGTGTCACTAAAGAATTGGTAAAGAGCTTTGAATGTTAAAGTAATAGTTTTACTTTTTATAATGAGCAGGTCTTAAATTTTTCTTGGAGAAGTCTACCACTGATACAATACAGTGTTTTTAAAACTGTGCCAAAGGGCCCTCAGCACTAGTTTTTTTTGTTGTTGTTTTACCAAAATAGTTATTTTTTTATTTTAGTTTTTTGTTGGTGAAAACTGCAATCGAAAACATACCCTATCTTTTATAATATGAATGTTTATTTGAAACATTTACAAAACAATTTTTTCTTTTCTTAATTTGATTTAAATTTTCAAAAAACTGAAGCAAAAATAAACCACAACAAACATACAAACAATGAACAGATACCGTCACCACCACTTACCATATAGAAATATTTACAGTACAGTTTTACAAAAATGTACATTTTGCAACCATTAACCAAGTTTGTAATGTTCAATACAGTGTAAATTGTAATATTATGTGATTTTGATGGGATTGCTGGGTGGAAGGCCATGTAAAGCCTTAAAAACTGGATAACTTCAATGTAAAATCAGCCAAAAACCATTGTCTTTCTCTTCTTGGAGAATCATTTTTGTATTAATCAAACATTATTATTTTATTGTGGCTGGTTTGCATGGGTGTACTGAATTTAGTCTGTTCTCCCAGTATTCTTACACTTATTTTATTGAAGCATTGGTTTGGTTTGTGATTCCTTTCACATCAGTGCAATGGAATTTGTACTTGTTGGAAGTCCACAAGAAATCAGTCAAAAGCCAGAGTAAATGGCTCAATGCAGTTAAATGTTAAATTCCGTATGTTATACCTGTAATGGTGATGCCAAGCATTTGGTTTTACTAAGCATTTTATCTGGAACCAATAGGTGAAAGCTATTGATTTTGGCCTTTATTTAGCCTGGTTCTTGGACCAACTTCAGACAAATGATGTTAACCTGTCTTTTTTACCTTGTTTTGTTCCCTAGAAGCATAACCTGGGAGTTTTGTGTATGTCTCATCACCCTATAAGTTGTAATATTTGGTCTAATCTGTTTTCTTTTTTGTTTTTTTTATTGTAGTATTCAGAGAAAGCCCTCTACAACCAACTGTGCTTCTACAGATTCATCTTTGACTGGGAATACGCCTTCAAAAAGGTCCTGTCGACAGAGGATAGACGTAAGACTTTTATCACTAATTATCTTGGAAATTTGCTCACAAACATAGCCCATAAACTCTCGTCCAGCACTTTTTTCCGACTCTGCGCACACTTACGCACACACACCTCACAGCGGCTGGAGGCGGCCACTAGGTTGGGTTAAGAATCCTCAGCTCCTCGAGTCGACAGCCGTAATTCAGGCGACGGATTCAATCACGGAACGGCGCGGTGCGGAATGCAAAGCGGTCCAATCAGTTGGAAGGAAGAGGGGAGTGAGTGAGAGAGAGCCTCCTCTCATCCCGTAGGCCCTCGGTAATAGCGCTGGCTATGTTGATTGAAAACAGTTTTTAGATTTTGGAAAATGATAGGGCGAGTAATTGGAGAGAAGGCTAAAGGATAGCCCTTCATAAATAATGGGACATGGAGCATATGTTTTCAGCGGGTCGTTGGAGGATCCAGACCGCTCACGGCCACCGCTAGCCGAGCCGTGGCTACTTACCCACAATCCTTTTTGATTGATGTCACTTGATTAAAAAGGACCTCTTTGAATAGACTTATACATTTATTTATTTATTTTTACATGTGCCGATGAGGTTCCGAGCTGGGCGCGAGAGCCGTAGATAAATATAATGTGTAATCAATAGATGACCACTCAGAATGTGGAGCAGGCCGAGGAGAGTGTATCGGGGGGCGGGGGCCTAACATGATTATAGACTTGGCTTCTCCGGGGAATTTTATTTCTTTACTTTTTCCCGACTGTTGTTTCTGCGAGTAATTGTGGCCAATCTGCGGCATTCTGTCAGCCACACTGCCCATCACTGCAGCCGGGGCTCTAATTCCTGAAGGAGTGATTTTAACCCTCTAGCCCTGATTTTTCACCAGGCGGAACGAGGGGTGACGTTACTCCTCCTGTCGTCCTCCTCCTTTTTTTTTTTTTTTTCTTCGCAATTGTTCTCAGAAACCGACTTTTTCGCTTTCTAGTTGCATTTAGTGTCACGTGCATCTTTCGTTATCGCTGTGCCGTATATACATGTAGCTCCGGCACGTACACGTCTATGTTGTAGGATTATTAGAGGACATCACACATGGCTTTGAAGTATAGCCTTGGAACGGTTATCTCCCCTCTCACTATAATACTACACATTACTGTATTATAGACTGCAGGGTTTACAGGGGTCTAGGGGTGAAATTATAGGGCTGCATGGCTTGTACTTCCTTTTACCTGGTCCAGTTTTTTATTTTGACCCTGGGCTGTAACACTGCGTTATAGGGGTTCTGAATGTACTGTCTCGCACTGGGCACCTGTTCCATTACTGCATCCTTGTATTTATGTACTGCAGGTTTAGCTACGGCAGGTTAGGTGGCTAGTACATGATGAAGATACAGCAGTAATGTTGGTTTCGACCTGGAATTTGTAAAATACTAGCCAGCTGTGACTTTAAACACTTTTAATGGTTTCACCATTAAGACTTTCACATAAACCAGTCAGTGAAGAGCTAGTCTAAACGCCGATTATTTACGGTGGTCACGGGTTAGTAATGTTTACAGTCTGTTTTTATTGTTTTTATTTATATAATAAAAAATTATTCTGTGTATATGTATGTTTTTCAAGTTCCAAAGTTTAACCTTTGAGTAATATGACTAATGCAGTTTAATGCTGAATTTGTGTTTGTGTAATTTGTATTAGTTATTAGTTTTTAATATCAGTTCAAGTTTATTGTAGTTAAACTGAAGTGACTCTAATCAAAATTGAGAAATGTTGCCTTCTTTGTACTTTTTACTTTATTTCAGTTTATTTTAAAAAACCAAACAATTATGTGTGTATGTGTGTGTATGTATGTATGTATGTGTATGTAAAGTTATAGTTTCAGTGTAATAACACTGATGCATATTGACATTTATATGTAATCTTTTGGTGATCTCATCTATTTGCTCATACATGCGTAGATCAGTGAGACTAAAAGCAGGTTAGTAATGCCAGTCAAATCATGCGTGTCATTGGATGGTCAAATGGTAAAATAAAAATAATCATAACTTGACAATAAACCACACAAGGGCTTAGGTTATGTTTGTAGATTTTTCTAGAAGCTTGTTACGCTCCACCACCAAAGTGTTTTTTCTTCGATGCATTTGCACCGATTACAAGAGCGCTGTGAACAAAGGTAGAGGGTTGAGCTGTGGTCCGCCGCTGTTGACGGCGATGGAAACGCTCAGGAGCGATAGTGGAATAAAGTACAGTTCAGAAAACTTTTAGCTGCCCTCTTCCCACACACACATACATGCACGCCTTCTCGTAATTTACCAACCACCTCCCCCTCACACCATGAGACATTTAGTGTCGTATCTGCCAGATTTTCTGTCTGTCTCTGATGACGGAGGAATTGCTTTTAAAGTGGGCATTATGCCAGACCAGCAGCACAATAGAAAAACCAATCTTCCCCCTATTCTGTCTGCTCCGCTGTTATTGTGGAGCTTTAGATAACTGGAGACGTACATTGCTGGTAGATTGAGCAAGAGAGAGCCGTTTCTGCTGGACGCCGAGGCTGGAGGTTAGAAGTCTCCAGCTGTCTTCGGCCGTGGTCGCTGGAAGGCGTCTGAACAATGAATGAACCTTTTGGTTGGTCTGGCAAGTTAAGCCCGGAGAGGAGTTAAAATTACACGCTGCCTTGAAGAAGTTTGTTTGGACGGGCTGCAGTATGTCGTCTTGGCCAGGGGTGGTGCTGTGGTTTGGTTCTGCTGGGATGCATTGCAGGGCTGTGATGGAAGGAGGGCCGTGGTGAATTCATCCCTCTCTGTTGCTTGATGGTGAAATTGCTGGTCAGTGCTTTATCCATTTGCAGTCTTTTCCTCACTAGATTACCTGATTCCTTCAGAGAGAAAAGACTGATGGAAATTGGCCTCCCAACCCCCCTTCACACAAATACACACTCACACACACTCACTCACTCACACGCACATGCACACAGAGAGTAAGGTAAAGGAAAGAAAATGCCTTCGCTCAAGTATCTATATCCAAGGAAATCACTGTCTGTAACCTGTCCTCTCACCTCAACTCACAATGCCAGATTCAAACCACTTAACATGCTCTAAAGCCTGATCCAGTTGATTTTCATCTCTGTAATGTTTAAAGTTGGGTTCTCGTTAATCTCAGTTATTGTTGCTTTACTTTATAGTTAATGCAATTAATCTCAAATTTTGTTATTTATACTTTTTTTCGCTTTCGAAATGCAGCTTTAGTTTTTTTTTTTATATATCTTTTAATACATTTTAAATTGAATATACATATGTAGTATATATATTATATATGTAATATACTAGGGTATCGCGAATAGCAAAACTGTCTCTATATCATCGTGGTCACATGACCGTATAAAACGATAGGTCTTCCGGGCAAAAAGTGTCGTTTCTTAAGTATATTTAAACTTCTTGTTCTAACGAAATAAAACCGAAAGCACAACATGGCTTAAACCCTTCTTCAAGTCTGTTTTCGCTGTGCATTTCAAAGTGAATCTCCGCTGTTTTCTGCACCTCAGAACGGCTCAGTTCACAGTGAATTCAGTGAACTCGTTATTGCATGTGCTGTGAGTTTAGCATGCGTTTGGGAATGCAGCGGCCACCAGTTATGCTTTTTCACAGCAGAAGATTACAGCATTTCACTAGATTTGTATTGAGTTCCGTTTTTGTAAGCCTGTTTTCACTGAAGCTGGAGTTTTCCTTCAAAATAAAAGCTCTACTGCCGGTTCTGTCCAAAAAAAAAAGCTTAAAAGTGCAGTATGAATTGCTGACAGCTAGCGGTTTAAATTGATAACGTTACTGCAGTCCATATTTAAAATATCTCTTTCAAGTGTAGAAATTAGGAAAATATTATAATTTCCCTACTCTAATGTAAAGCAAAAATAATATACAGATGAATTATCCATTTTCATTTATTTTATAGTGCAATTGATTTACAATATATGGCTATTACTGTCATAATAATAACAACAATTTTATATTATTGTGATTCCTATTATATTTTAATTTGTTTGGTTTCCTCAAACACCAGTGTGAATGTATTTTAGACTGAGACAGTACCCTATACAACAACTAAAAAGAGGGTTGACTCCCCTTTAAAGTTCAGGTACAAGTCAATTCAGTGACTTTTTTTTTTTTTTCTGACTTAAAGGGATACTCCACCCCAAACTGAAAGTTTTGTCATTAATCACTTACCCCCATGTCGTTCCAAACCTGTAAAAGCTTCATTCGTCTTCAGAACACAATTTAATATATTTTAGATGAAAACCAGGAGGCTTGTGACTGCATAGTAAATTGCACTGTCAAGGTCCATAAAAGTATGAAAGATGTCATCAAAACAGTCCATCTGCCATCAGACGTGCAATCTGAATTTTATGACGCGACGAGAACACTTTTTGTGCACAAAAAAACAAAAAACAATATCGACTTTATTCAACTTTTTCTGCTCCTCCGTGACACTTCCTTGCAAGCGCATTCATGAGTTCACTAGCAGAGCACGACGCAAGCACACCTCAGATGACCCAGCACGGAGGAGCAGAAAAAGTTGAAAGCTTTTACGGGTTTGGAACGACATGGGGGGTAAGTGATTAATGACAATACTTTCATTTTGGGGTGGAGTAACCCTTTAAGTTTTCTTAGTTAAGAACATGGGTCGGTGCTTTTAAAAACTCTTTTGAACTCTCAAAGTGAATTAGATATAATAATTGAACTTTAAAATGTACAAAACTTTGTTTTGTTTTTTTGAAGTCTTCATTTGTCCTTTTTTTTTTTTTTTAAATAACGCAAAAAATATTGTACTGTGGACTTCATATTGAGGTATTATAGTACCGTGAGATTTTGATGATATTACATCCCTATAAAATACTATTACATATATCTACATAAAATAATATTTTTTTATACTGTAATTTCCATCTGTTTTATATTTTTATAGTACATGTAGTCTTTGAATTGATTTGTATATTTCTAACACTTAGTTTTTAATTTTTTAATAATATATAATATTAAATAAATGTTTATGGTATGTTTGCTTATAGATATATTCTATACCTATGTTTTAAATATATAATAATATTATTAAAGGAGCATTGATGGTATGTTTGCTTGTAGATATTGTATACTTATTGAACTGCTAATGACATTTTTTAACATCCCATCCAGATTTGAATTAAGGTTGCTGTTATGAACGTTTTGTCCCTTTTTTACCCAAAATTAATATTTTTGTGTGTACTGAGCAGAATTTGTGCTTCTGTTTATATTCAGAATAGCCATTTAGAAATCTGACCAAACAAAATGCAATATCAAATTTGACATGCCAACCAGTTAATAAATGTTTTTTATGATTTTTATTCAATTACGACATTAAATGCATTACATTTTAAGGGACCTCTATACCTCACTTTTTGGGCAAATTGTACCGTAACGTACATCTACTAGACCCACTGTAGTCTCTAAAAAGTCCCGTTTGACTCCCATGATCCTCCTGTCCAACCTCCTTCGCCAACGTTCTCAGCGGCTCCATGAGCGCATTATATCGCGCACACGCATTGTGTCTGCACGCAGCATGCGTGGGGTGCTTTTTCTTTGTGTATATCGGCGCATACGCGTGCGAGAAATGAGAGACATTTAGATGCAGACTCCGAGTCTGATCTACATGTAAACCACAGTCCTCCGCCTGATTGCAGCTACTGAGTTAAATGTGGAGGCAATTTCATGCACGGCAGGAGTCCTTCCATAATAAAACAGTTTTTTCTGCAGTTTCGAAAAAATTAGATATCCCATATCAATGACTTCCAAATCATGTTGAACTCTGATTTCATTCTTTTCATGAAGAGCAATTCATTACGTATTTTAGGCAAGCCCTTTTGCTCCCTCCGTTCCATTTCCTCCTCTCTCTCCCGCTCTCTCTCCTGCTCTCCGCATCCGTCGCTCTCTGTATCTCTTGCTCTTTCTAATTCGCTCTCCCTCTCTGCCTTGTCTCCTCTTAAGTGTGGGCAGTGTGATTATGTTCAGGCAGTAATGTAATTTCACTGCATTGATAAAATAGAAATTGTCCTTTATCTGTGTACTGATAGTGCTCAATTTGCAGGCGAGCTCCTCGGCAACCTCTTCAGGGCACGACGCGCGTGCCCTCCCCCAGCCCTCCTCCCCCACGCTCTGCCTGCCTTGAGCTGCTGGAAATCCGCGGGTGCGATTGTCAAATCAATTATTCATTCTGTGCAATTACACTCGCACAAAGAACTTTTCTCTGCTCGGAATGATGATTAAATTAAAAGCTATTCCAGCTGCCTGATAACATCTAATAGAATATTCATAAGCAGCCCAAATGGAATGTATGATCCCCATTAACTTCATCATGCTCACTTAATTACATGCTTGTTATTGTATTTACACCTTGTTAGAGCACATGGAAGCTGATACACTCTCTCTCTCCGGACTGTCTTCGCCGTCCTCTGTCGCACCCGCCTTCTCTTTTTTCGTCTGTTCTTTCGCTTCCGTATTCCTCTTTCTTCTGCTGTCTGCTCCACTCTTTTTCTCACGTCATCCCTCACTATCTCTTCACATCTTTTCTCCCTCTTAAAAATGCTATTTATTTTAAACGCGACCCCTGCCGGGCCGGGATGGAACGCGAGGTCTCTGACAACCTCTGTGGCTTTTAGGTTTCTTTTATACATTCTGCACACAGTGATTAAGGGAAAAGAATGAAGAAGAGGAGAGGAGAAAGAGGGAAAGAGAAAAAAATTATTTTCTCCCACCTTTCAAAAATGATGACATGATTGCTTTCCCTTGATCATGCATCATCATCTTTCTTCAGCCCCCCTTTTTCTTTCTTTCCTCAGGTAAATAGTCCCCCTCTCCCTATTCCATGTGCCAGCATTCTGTTTTCTTTCACGTCTCTTTCTTCTTCTAGAGGTAAAAATGTGTGCACGATAATGGTAAGCGGCTCTGCAGATGGTGCGTTTGGAATGCTATCCCCCTTTTTTGATGTTCGTGTTTGGCCACTTTCTACGATTGACCTTTCTTCCCCCATGGGGCAACGCTGCAACTCTGTTTCTACTACACCTGCTAATGGAGATGGACTGTGATTGAGTCCTAGACCACCAGTTGGGTGCTCGGCAACATTTAGGAGGCACAGATTCAGTCATCTTTCAAGCATAAAAAACGTTTTGTGTTAATAAAAGGTGCAGGGTCATTTTTTAGCCTGGGCATTTACATATTCTCAAGGTACATTCATGTAAATACTTGTCTTGGCTCTTTCTTCTCAAAGCAAAGACTTGCTTTTAACAAAAGTCTTTGGTTAAAGGCTTTTGATTCAGTCTGTAATTCTCATTCAGTCCTGCTAGCCTGCCGGTGACTCCTCTATCGTCTCTATGGTATTGAAGGCCCTCCTGATGGGATAAATGACCTTGGATATCGACCCGATTGCATGACCCCATGGCCCCCTGGCAGAAGAGTCTATTTAGCTTCTGCAGACGCCTAGCCCCTCTCTCCAGCGCTCTAGCCTCAAACTGCCTGGATTGCTGGTTCCTTATCGATTCTCAAAGACTTTCATTTGAAATGATACTTGATAGACCTCCTCAAGCACATGTCCGTGAGCATAGTTCGATATTATGACTGATATTTTTCTTTTCTTATCAGTTTTGACTCGTTATGGATCCACTCCAGCTCTGCCTGCTGCCACGCTCATGTTTTTTGTAGTAGCATGTAGGTGGAAGTATATAAAAATCTGATTAAAATATATTTGTAACCAAAATGTATGGTTGAGAAAATGTCACATGGTGACGTACTTTCAAAAAATACTGTTTCAATATATTTAGTTTAGTATAATCAAATCTTTTTGGTATACTAATTGTCCTTTTCAGTAGAGTTTTACTACTAAATTTGATATTAATATTTATTTATTTTAATTTTTTTTGGCCCCTTGTGCTTTCTAAAGACTGTTCTATAATATGCTAACTAGTCAAACTTTACCTCTGAACTCATAATAAAAAAAATTACTTTTTTAAGAAGCTTTTAACTTTTCATTATGACATTCAATAAATGAGAAAAATAAAATTTTGCATCTTACTACAGATTTTCACTTTCACTTTTCTATAGCAACTTAATCGTGGGTTACAGAGCAATATTCTCATCTTCAGTTATATTTATTATTAAATGCAAAGTAAATATTTTTCATAATATTTTAATGATTTAATTTTAATAGTTTGGCCTTAGCGTAATCACAATGTGTCAGTTATGTAATATTGTCTTTATAATATCATGCATTTTATTTATTTGTTTTTGTTACAGTGTAAATAGGTGTTTAAACATTGAAAATATATATCCTCCTTTATATTTAGGGAAAGGCAAGGGGATCTTAATGGCTTTAAAAAGTTTTAACAGTCTGGTGATTTCAACATATCGTCTCATTCTTTTTTCAGATACATTAAACCGAGAACACTGGAATATAGTCAAGGATGTGTACAAAATGCTGAAGGATGTAACAGACAAGGTCCTCTCCACAAGTGGATACTCTGAGGTCAACCTCGCCAAACTTTTCCAGGCCTTTACAGCTCTCAAGTATTGACCAACTGTCCTGAAGCGAACCTGGGTAATCAGATATGGTATAATATTTATGCCTTATCCTCCCACCAAGAGAAACCGTACAATGTTATGTTTTTATCTTTTAATTCCTGTCTGCTGTAAATACACCTTGTGATTCTGTAATCTATGCTATTTTCTAGCTCACTCGCTTTGCATTTGTAATCCCTGACAGCGTATTTGTGCCTGACGGCTTGGACGTGAATTAAGGTCAAAGGTGACGAGCTCACAGTCAATCTGCATGTAATCACCAAACCTTTCCATGTTTGAGCACCTGTCTCTCGCTCTAATCTGTGTTCTTGTGTCCCATCCCATTTAGCCTTTGTCCAGGTCTAATCGATGATGAATCTGTGGTAAAATGGCCATGATAAGGGGCTAAAGATGCTCTCAACACAAACCCAGCCCCCCACTCCCCCTGTTAGCACCACACACACTGGGTTTTTAGAGATAACAATCAGGGGTAATGACAGGCAAGTTCATGGGGGGCTTGTAGCGGTTTGAAGGGGTCTTAGTTCAGTAATGACTTCTCTACTACCCCCTTCATCTTTAACAGCACAGCAATTAGCCAATGATACAGAGGTAGCCAGTGATTTGTGGAGTTTCAAACGATTGAACTCGTGTTTGAAATGCTCTCAGCTGGTATGTTGCAAATTTATGAGATGGATTGCATCGTTGCGGCAGCTTGTGTTGCATGTTTTGAATGTTTATTGCTTATAAAAGTGTCTCAAGATTCTTAATTGTTTTTGATACCGAAACATCAATAAAAGTATTTCATAAAATGTTCACATTTCCCTTTTTCCCCCCTTTTTGATTATTTTATTTTACCATGCTGCAGGGAGTGATGACATTTACACATTTGAAGAGGGCGAGTTAACTTCTCCAAATGGAAGGCTCCATTTTCAAGACCTGGAAAATGGCAAGCCAAGAGTGTGTGAAAGCGAGGAGATTAGTCCACTTAAATCGAGTCGGTTTTAAGAATGTGGTGCTTCACTCGCTCATTCCATGTGTTTATAATGACAGTTAGACGATGTCTTAAACCATTTCATCAGATGTCAATTTCCATAAATGCCATGCTTGAAAAAAAAATCGCCTTAAACGGCTGCGACTAATGGCACCGACCTTGGAGAGTGCAGCAACACTTAAGAGCTACTTTCTGTCCGCAGCTTGACAGAAGGCATTTTGCGCGTTGTAGGCCTTTGCTGCTGATGTATTAAACACATATTGGCCTATATATACATTAAGCTTAATGTGTGCTCCGGAACGAAATTTAACAGATGCAGGTAGTTCCCGAATGTTATGTCGCACTTTTACGAGATTAAGTCATCGCATGATGTGGGGCTTTCAACAGGACATTCCTTTAACCGCGAACGCGCTTTTGTCGTGCCCTCGGAGGCTGTTTTCAAACTGGGCCACTCAATGCAGACGAGGCTTTGCATTAATTTACCCCACTAAGCTAATAAGAATGATTCGTTTTTGTTATGCTAAGCTTTATTGCCTGTCTTTTTGACCAGAATGGTGGTGTTGAGCAAAGCGGTGGACAAGGTTCTCTTTGATGAGGGAATTAGTGCCCTATTCTTTCTCTATTATTCATGGCATCGCGGAATATGTAAGTACCTGTGGGTGTCAAAAGGAAAGCCGGCCCTATTGCAAAGTGCTCCTCTTGTTTCTCTGAATAGCAGGCTATGAGATGATAAACCGCTTAATACACTGGACTAATTGGATGAGGGTAAAAGAGACGAAGGAATTAAGGCACACCAAAAGGGGACAGGGTTCCAGTGGCCCGCCATTCAGCCCTTTTCACCGTGATTTCTTACTCTACTGCTCCAATAGGAGACGAAAGGCTCATCAAAGCGCCTTTAGTGCTTTCACCTACCCCCGGTGTCTCGAGCTGTGTCGGGATGGAAAAGCGTGATTATTCGCTGGTTGTTGAAGCACAGCCCAGTGAGCTAAAATCAAGGGAATGCATGTGAAATTTTACCATGCATTTATGAACTCTCAATGTATACGTATTTTGATATTTCATGATGTTGAAGTGTTTCTTGGGAACATGTAAACAATGACTTTTAAAAGTTACCATTGACGCAAGAACAAAAATAAAATCCAGTATTTATTTTTTACAAAGATGCCAATTTGACAAAATTATTCTATCTCCTCTGTTTATTCTTTTATTTGGATTTTTTTTTTCTTCTAATTTTACTAAAGAGATGTAAGGTATCCACCCTGCTACCATCATAAGGATTATTAAAATGATGCACAATTCCATAAATAAAACATTTTCATAATGAATTCTTTAGGACAAGGGTTTGTCAGTATAAGATGATTTAAAAAAAAAAAAAATGGAATGCTGCTACCAAGAGTTTGTACAGTACTATATTTACAGATTAAAAACTTGATATTCGTAGAAACATTAATAAAGGCATTGTCATGACCTTGAGCACAAGACTAAAATAGCTATACAATTAACTTTTTTTTGAAGACTGATATATCTATATATGTATAATTTATTAACACTTAAAGCCATTTTTGTCTGATATAATGTTTAAATTTGGTTTTGAATTGCTTTTTGAAAATGAAACTCATTTTGCTGGAATGACTTGGTGCCTTTGATTTTTATTGGTGGTTCCCAAACAGGTGTTTTGGCACTCTTGAGCTTACTTTGTGGTCCGAATTACTTTGGCAATGAATCATCTACACACTCTCCACAAATAGAGAGGCAAATTTAGTCTCCACAAAGCCTGTTTCTTCATTCATTCATGCATTGTAAGAAAAGAGTTAAAGAGAAAGTTGCCCTATGCACTTCAGGTCAATGCCTCTACAATTGTGGCTAGCATTCCCCAGATATTACGAGCAAATTGGTTTGCGATTCATTAATAATGTTCACAATAAGATTAAGGCATTCTGGAAAATCTCATAAAAATCCCAACAGAAGTGGGCTGCACGCTCCAGTGGTCCCTTCCACAAATAGAGGGGGAAAAAGTCTATGCACCTCGCTTGGTGGTATGGCACTGGAGAGAAAATTGGTTTCCTTTGCTTAATGCTCCTTTGAACATATTATCGCATGCCAACATGTTTAATACGGACTTGCTGCGAGAGGGGGGTCCTTAACGCGCGATATTTACGAGAAGAATTTGTTAGGCGTTATAGGAGCACTGATCCCCACGCCTCCCAACCCGTCTTCATTTCTTCACCACATCTTCACTGATCCTGCTTGTTTGTGGCGTCATAATGAAACGGATTAGCGCGGGTAAAACAAGGAAAGGAGAAGTCTTTTCAGCGGCGCGCGCGATAAAGAAGAAAATTAATCCTTGAGGTAATTTCACGCGATTTGGTTCGACACCATAGATGGGTCAAATGGGCGAAAATGACTTCGTTTGAATGGAGCGCATTGATTGCAGTAATGGCATCGCTTCGCGCGTGAGATCCAACGGAGAGGGATTTGGGGAATTAAATAAGGAATTCGAAAGAAAGACTTTTTGATAAACTGCTTGTTACTTCATTAATGAGAAAGGGACTTAACGGAGTTGGGCGTTTACAGATGTTGCGTCCAATTTAGCGCCTCTACAAGTTGTAAGGCCTACAGCCGATGAGATGGCGGAATAATTACAAGCCGCTTTTTGTCAAGGCTTGAAGAATAGAGCCGTCATGAATATCATCATCTGACTAAATACAAATAAATACGTTATTTTGGTTATGCTCGACATAAATGATTCTCAATCTTTTATAGCAAACTGGAAAAAAAAGCAAACAAAAATAGCTCTTTTCACGACATGAATGTTTATGATTGCCGTTAGCCACACTGAACTGCTGTGTTAAGTTAACTGATTCATGTTTTAAGTGATCACTTAAATTGTTTTCTCTTATTAGTGACTCCAGGCTCCCCACCGAATAATTACCCATTTACTTCTAGAAATAAACTCTTATGGCTAGAAATCGGCACTATAAAAGCGTATGTGTGTATGATCATTAGATAATAAAAAGTCCAAAAAATTCGCGGCTATTCAAGCATTTACGATATATATATATATATAGCCTATATTAGGCCTAGTTACATTTCGCAACAGATGTATGTATATAATAATGTAGTTAAGTTTTATTTGCTTTATTTTATAACTACAGAAATATTTCGTTTTCCCAAGTAGTAGGCTAATGGTGTTGTTTAATTTTTAACTATTTATTAATTTTCTTTTTTTAAATCATAAAATATGAAAATAAAATGACAGATAACCTTTAAAAAGTGTTAACTTACGATTATTTTAGTAAATTAAATTCGCGTTATCAGTATACAAATAATACAGAAGGGTCTATGTTTCACCAGTTTCTTTTATTCCGACTTGGTCCCTGCGCGCGACAGGGAAAATTCCCACTGAATAGCAAAACTTCCCGGTCTGGATTTCAAGCTCTCTACCGGGCAGACATAAATAATCATCTAAAAATCTAAAATTTGAATCAAACGAACAAAGGATGAATCTACGTGAAACCATTCCTACAGTACTACACCGAGAGCATATTCTCAAAACATCTTTTGAAATAAACTTTTTTTTTTTTCTTGTCATTTTGCCCCCATTTTCATTCCTTTTTTAAACAGAGCTATATATACAGGATACCCTTAACAGATCAGTAAACAGGCTAAAGTTTAGATTTTCACATTGTTCATCCTTAAAACAAACAAAGCATTTCTTTTTCATTATTTTTTTCTCTCCTAAATATCATATTTAACACAAGAGTTGGAAACGAACAGAAAGTAAAGCTGAGTATTCGTTTTCAGAAATTTGATTTGTTTTGCCAATACTGAGGCCAAACGTGAATGGATATGGTTCAGGATGGGTAGCAGGTTGTGGCAGTTCCCTTTGGCATATTGACCCATCTCTGCTTCAGCACTGAGAGAAGACTAGGAAGAAATGTCAAGTTCTGTGTGTATTGCAGTGTGGTTCCACTGATTCTTCTCTGTGTGGGTGTAAATGTGTCTTTTACCACATTTGCTCCTGACCCAAAGACCCGACTTATTCAATGACTTTACCAAGCACAGCCTCCCTAACTTACCCTCTGAGATGCCTACATTACACTCAGAATCTTTATGTTCAGGGTTTTGAAACATGTTTGGTGCACTGTGTAAATTATAGTGATGATGTCCAGTGGGAGGCGCAGTGACTTGGTGACGACTCCAGTGTCAAACGGGTCTCCGGTGTGCTAGTGCTATATGGATTTGGTCGTGCTTTTTGTTGAGATGGTTTCTTTAATATTTTGTTTTGTTTTTAAGGAGAAGGATCAGCATACTTCCTTCCCCGCTGTGCCGGACGGCAGGATGTTCAGTTGGGTTAACTGGGCCGAATGTTCCTTTGCTTTGAGACGCAGAGCTGCGATGCTGGATGCCCTGCGGTCGGCGGCTGTAGAGGATGAGGAAGAAGGTGGTTCTGGTAGGGTTGTCGGCGGTTGCACTGGACCCTCCACCGGTGGTGCAGTTTGGCGCAAGAGAGCGGCGGCCGTGGAAGCACTGGTCAGAGGACCCATACTTGAGAAGAGTCTAAACAGAAGAGAGATACAATGATACACAATGTACTATACTCGTACAGAAACACCACACTGCAGTGATTATACAGCTAATTTTTATGTTTAGCAGTAGTTGGATGAGTCCAGGGTACAACAGAAGGGCCATGGGCATTTTTAGATGTGATAATTACTCTTAGAAATAAAGGTTCTTTATTGGTATCTATGGTTCCATGAAGAACCTTTTACATCAGTGGAAGCTGGACATTGCACAAAAGGATCTTTAGACTGGAAAAAAAGCTTCTTTAGATTATTAAAATCTTCACACTGAAAAATGGTTCTTTTAAGAACCGTTCACTGTTAGGTTCTTTGGAGAACCCAAAATGGTTCTTCTATGGCATCACTGCAAAAGCTTTCAGAACCTTGTGATCGCAAATGGTCTTTACCTGCCAAAAGTAGGTCCAATGAAGGCCGGATGCCTGAACATCGCTGTGCCCAGGAAGGTTCCTAGGCCAAGGGGTGTGGCAGGAGGGAGGGCGGAGCTGTTTGGGGGCGGTGCCAGGCCTGGGAATGCAGCTGCTGCTGCCGCTGCCGCGGTCCACGCTGACTCCAGAGCTGGGTGGGGGTGAGGTGGGAAGGGTCCTCCTTCCAGGTAGTGACTCAGGGGGTGAGCGGCTGCCAGCGGCCCGTGAAAGGGCAAGCCTGTGGGGTGAGCCTGGACACCTGCCTTTTCACGTTTCCTCCACTTCGCTCTTCGGTTTTGAAACCAAACCTAAGAGTTGGGAGAGAAGCCTCATTAAAGTCCAAACTTTACTAATAACTGCTGGTGTTCAGATGAATGCATCTATGCGATTAAGTTTGGAGTGAGGAACACGCTTAAATAGCTGGCCTTGAAGTTGTCCCTTCCCGTTTCTGATCCAGAGCCATTAATATTCCACCTGACAGCCTGCATGGTCGTTTAAGCATGAGCTTGTCGCTCTTGTTCATGTGCAATATTTGGTTCACTTTAATGAGGTGACAAATAGGCTGGAAGTCAAGGGTAATTACATGGCCCCAAACTTACGGTCTGTTACCCTAACTTTGCTAATTAAAATCTGGTTCGGGTAGAGCAAAAACGGGGTGGAGCGTGGTAATTAAGAGCCGTGTTAACAAAAGATGTCGGAATAAAAGCTGAACGGCATCCAATAACAATTAATGCACTTTAAATTAAATTCCTCCAAATGTAAGTTGCTTGAAAAGGCTATTTAACTTTCCCACGATCCCCCTCCTGTCCTGCTAAACCCCACCAGGTTGTGCAGCGAGAACACGACCTGCAGACAGGGACTTCATAATGAAGGAAAGTGTCAACAGACGAACAACAGGGACCTCGGCCCCCCTCACGCATGCTCCAAACCGTTTTGCATTACGTGGCCCCCGGGGCATTTATTAGCTTTATCACCTCCTGATCGAGCCTGTTAAGTGATTTGTCCTCCCACATCTCCAAATTGACATCTGTTGTTTTACAGGGCCAATAACCCTGGTAGCTTCCTCATGTTTGCACTGTCTCTTTGGTTATGAGAGTTGGGCTTGAACATGCAAGCCACGCTTTGAATAGAGAAAGGAGGGGTGGCAAACACCCTTAATAGTCTCTCACTCGTTCCAAGTGCAAAGCATCGGATCAATGCCGGTCTATTGCAATCACAAAATGGGAAATCAAATAGCATTATCCCCCTACCCCTCCCTCTCCCCCGCGCCGGCGATGAGAATTCAAACACCATTTTCTCCCTGGAATAGCAGTGTTTGCTCTCTCGCTAAGTGCGCTTTTATGAATCAGGGGCGTCTGTGTAATTGCCGCTAAAATGTTCGCTCTATTGTGTATAATAACTTTCGATAACAGGAAAGACCTTGCCATGACGTACAGGGTCATTTAACCAAGTTTACGATTGTCACTTTAAAATGAAATTAAATATAGACCATTAGGTATATTGTCTTAACGTCTATAAGTAAGCAAATTGCAAGAATTCGCAGGCTCACATCATTTAGTTAATCTCTACCTTCAAAATGTCGACAAGTTGTCATATTATAGGCAATTTCTCCCAATTCGCTGCAATTTAAATGCTTTTAACATCTGAATGGAGTCAAGGTTCTCGATTGTGTTTTATACAGTTCTCGTTAATATTATTATGCATTTAAATTCGATCTATTTTATGTTTCATTTTTGAGCTCGAAAGGAAGAAAAGTAAGCACTCACTTGCACGCGCGCTTCTGTCAGATCCAGCCTCATCGCGAGCTCCTCTCTGGAATAGAAAATATAGATCATCAAAATGTGTGCAGGGATTTTTTTTTTTTTTTTTTTAAATCCACAAACACCGCAAGAAAACAGATTTTGCCTAAATTGTCAGAAACCTATGAAAGCAATTTGGGGCTGATGAGAATCGAACGGATAACTTGTGCGTTTTTCATAATGGCTCGTTTCGTTGGGCGAAGCTTTAGTGCACTGACTGTAACAACATAATGATGGAAATAATGGCATCTAGACTATTATATGACAATTGAGCATTTACTGAAAATATACCTGGCTAAATTTATGACAATTATCTACCACGTCAATATAAACATCGATATTTCATGATCAACAACGAACATTTTGGTTAAAGAAAAATGGTCCTCGGGTAAATTTATCATTAGACAGACTGATGTTTTTTATTTGATAGGCTTATGTTGTGTGGCATATTGATTATTTTTATTTTATGCAACGTGACTATATGAATAACGAATACATGTGGGGCAATATTTTCAAAATAAAGTTCAAAAACAAAATTCTTATTAATGTTCAAATTGAAGCTGTGATTTCTCTAATAAAATAAAGAACATAAATTGTATAACAACATTTTTAATAAACAAAATCCATGACATAAGGATAAAGTACATCACATGCGTCTAAAAAATAGGTCTAATTTTATTATGCTATTTTATTTAAATCATGACATTTTTATTTGTTTATAATGCTTAATGTAGCCTATATTTCAGTTTGTCTTGTCGGCATTTTTATGGCATACCTTTCTAAACCTGTTCCTAAATAACATGAACCCAAAAATTTGCATTTTATCACTGACACTAAAAAATGGGCCTAAAACCCTTTCAGAACAGTCAAACTTAAATAAACCTCTTAATTAAAACTATTAATTTATACATTTGAGTTTGAAGTAGGCTGCTGCTGGCCTTAAGCTCTTTTAAGGCCCATGTATATTTATTTTGACGGTCACGAATATTCACAGTGATACTAGCTGTATAGTAGAGAATAATGTGAGTATCAGTCGTATAAGAATAAATTGTACATGACAGGACATAACCGAGTGTCCACACATTTCAGTGATTATTTCTCTGATATCTACTAAAGAATGTCACGCCGATTATCTCCTCAATTTAATATAGAACGATCAACCGGTGTGTTTTTTTTTTTTTTTTCTAAGCAAAACAGAATAAATTTTAGCTCCTAAACGGATTATAGCTATATATCCACAACAGAAGTGTTGGCCACAAAGGTTTTATTTCATGAATTTACCCCTTTTTTTAATTGATTGTTTACATAATATAATGTTTTCTTAAAAATATACATCTGGGGCTTTGTATTTTTAAAAATATTTGAAATATTCATTTTTAAATATTTCTAATTTAAATAGAAATATTAAATTGTTTATTTCTTCGAATGTTGATTTGTATTGGAAAAATAATTTAAAATAGGCTATGGATTAGTGATGTTATTTCGATGATAGTTAAAATATACAGATCTGAATTTAACAATATACATTTTTTTTATATATGCATTTTTAATATTTAGGAAAAATACTTATTCTATTTTTCGTTAATTTTAAGGCATGCATTCATAATATGACTTAGGAATTATTTATTTTTTCTGTCAGCGTTGTTAAATCTATAAACCGTAATAAGCGGTATAGCTACCTGGTGAACACATCAGGGTAGTGTGTTTTCTGGAAGGCCCTCTCCAGTTCCTCCAGCTGATAGCTGGTGAAGGTAGTCCTGTATCTTCTCTGCTTCCGTTTAAGCATCCCCTCCTCCGAGTCGCTGCCGGCTGACAGACACACACTGTCCTCTCCATCTTTTACATCCCCATCGTTGTGCAGGCTCTCTTCATCCTTGGGAGACAGACTGGCGTCTCCGCACGCCTCCTCTTTGACAACGTCCTCTTCAAACTTCAGCGTGCTGAGCTCCACCAGCTCCTGGGCCGTGTGCTCGGGGCTCTGGCCTTCATCACTCTGGCTGAAGGGCGCGTTCTCCCTGTACGACTTGCTACGGCTGATGCTGACTTGTGGCGCTTGGCTGATTTTGAGACTCTCACAGGCTTGGTCCAGCAGTCTCTCCCTCTCACCCTTCTCTAGATGCTCGTGAAACCCCCTCCCGGAGTCCAGGTACTTCCCCCCAGGGCCGTAGAGCCGGCGCAGTTTGGGCGGCAGGTGCATGTCCGAGTCAAACGAGTTTTCTTTCGAGGTGACTAGAAAAATAAAAGAATATAATATTTTTAAATGCACCAAGCACTGTGAATTAAAACAACATTAGGCTATATACGCACGTGCACCTATTCAGCTTTAGGGATATTGTAAATATTACGCACTCTAAAAAATGTTATTGGTGGTTCAGCCAAGAACGTATCAAGAACCATTTTTGTTGCATAAGGTTTTTTGTTTTTGTTTATACTGTCAGTTAAAAATAAAAAGTCATTTTTACAGGTTCGTCAATACTGTATAGTCATGGCTATCAGATGGTAATTTGAGATATACCATGTACTGAATGATTACCATGGTCGAAAACATGGATTTATGATTTAATACATTTTTTCTTAGCCTGATCAAAGTATTGGTCCATTAAGAAGCCATATGGGTTTTTTTCACAGTTTTATGAGTAACTTAAAAAGATTATCCATAAAGTTGTAAAGCATTTTGAAAAATAAAAAGTGTTATAACAAGTGAAGCATTTCAATGCTGCTCATTTAATTTTTTTTATTTGAGAGGTTCTCAAAACTTTCAGGACTTTGTTTTCACACCCAGAGGTGTTGCTTTTGACCAAGACACTATTTTTGTACACATTTCTTCAACTATGAAGTTAAATGCGCGCGAAATCATTTAACTGTAGGCTATGCCTGGTTTGTGACAAAACGTAAAACAGCATAAAAGAAATAACGTCAAAGCGTTCAGGCGCTTACCTTCAGCGGACTGGTCGTGGTCCGGTCTGACGGGCGCTGGCAAACTTTGCGCTCCCAGTTGTCTGACTTTACACGGGCTTCTTCTGCCCAGTATACTGTCTATGCAGTAGGAGGAAAGCACGGTGGGCGACTTGCTTTTACATTCGCTTCGGTCGCGGCTATCGTCGTCGTACTGACTAGTCATATTTGTATCGTCCGAAGTTGTGCTCAAGTGGGTGACTGTTAGTCTCTCTCGCACTGTATCTGAAACGTCTCTCTTGTCTATCCCACCCTGGCCGCTAATGCCATATGCACTGATCCGCGGTAGCTCCGCTCTCCATTCTGTTGCATTGACGTGTAACGCAAATCTGATTGGCTCCCAAGGGAACAAGGGGGATCTTTATATATTTTTCTATTAAAGTTAAACGGTATGAACTCAGCGAATGTTGTGATGGATTACTGAACTTACTGATATGCACCTCCACATTTAGACTTAAATTAGATTAATGAAGAAAGAATAAATGCGTTGCAGAGAAGTAAAAACTCTGAATTGAAATCAAATGATTTATCTAAACAAGTGGGAAAACGTGTTTTATTTTTAATCAAAACTAAAATATATTGTTTATTATTATTATTATTATTATTATATCGTGTCTTTTAAAATTCCAAATACATAAATAAAAATGAATAAAAATAAGAAGGTATTCAAATACACTAGCATTACACAAAATACACATCTATTTATTTTATTGAGAAGAATGCTGAAAGAGCATCTTGCTTTTTTTACTATAATTTATATATATATATTATTTGATACTGTTCGTGCCATGCACTTATTTATTTTTTTAGCCATTTTTAAAAAGGACACAGTCCGTTTGTCTAATTTTGGTTGTTCTGGCTATCTACCTGTTTAGTTGTGATACTATATTTGATGTTATTTTACACACTCCGTGCCATAGCCATTTCAAAAAGGAGACACAAGCCCATTTAGTAGAGGCGAGGCCTGACCGGGTGAATCGTTCACCTGGTCCTCGTGTGCGTTTACACACACCTAGCCTAATTGCCTGTCCTCTCAGAGTGAAGCGATCAGATAGCCATAGATGATTGACTTAAAAAGTGAGGGTGGTGATAATAGGCCGGTGAGAGCGTACTGCAGGCAACTAGACTCCAGAAGACTGGAGAGACAGATTGAGAACGTAATTTTAAATGAAAGTCTATTTAACCTGCTGCGGATGGCATGACCCTATCCGCCGCTCAGACCCATCAATGTTAAAAGGATCATTTTCACAATTCAATCCCAAAGTTGCAACGAAGCTGCAATTTACTCTCTCCTCTTCATAGGTTATATGATTCTGCTCGGGTGCTGACTGAGATTAGGGTCGTGAAAATACTGTATGTGAAGAATGCTCGAGTTTAAAAACATTTGTGAAAGTTTTGATGTTTGGCCTTAATTGGACTTCTGAGACACCAGCTTCATAATAAAAACACCGAACATACACTACGACGAATTCTTTTTTTTTTCCCCTCCTGAAACTTAAGCACCAAGCAGATCAACAGAAGAGAGTAATGACAATAATAACAATATAAGACATTTTTTCTCGTTCCCAAACAGGCGCGTAATGCAGACGGGTATTTAAAGTCGCTATGTAATTTGGGGGCACAATTTGATTCATTTATACGCGCTCTGTTATTAACCCAAGAAAAGAAATGTCAGGGACTATTACCGCCAGCAGGACATCCGCGCTTTGTTTAAATGCACTAATTACACGCACGCATTTGGGGAAAAGCGCAATTTTCCCATATTCAGTCCTGAGTCTATTTAGCGCTCTACGTGCGGGCAGGCAAGCTGTTAGTGGGTGCCAGTCAGTTTCACGCTCCTCTATTACCCGATACCACAGTGTGTCATATTTTCACAACAGCCTAACTTGATAATTTCTACAATCGTCTTCTGTTTTGCAGGGTTTACATGGCCCATAATCCGTTGGGCTTTGGCTACGCTTATGCAAACCACCCCCTGTTCCGATAACAAGAAGCTTTCCTCAAACTGTAAGTAACAGTAGGTGACACTTTACATCGTTTCGATGATGTTATATCAACAGCTCAACAGCTGTGTCTCAGAGTGTGTCTAAATCCCTAATATAGACTCCATCACTCCCACGTTTTCAAGCAGCGCCATCTCCTGGTGTTAACAAAAGCGCTCAGTCGCTTGAGCAAAAAAACTAAACGAGCATCTAAACTGCATCATGATTGACGCTGTTTTAAATCATCAGTTGTAATTCATGTGGAAAGTTTCCGCCACATTTCGTTTTGATGATGGATAATCACGGATAATTGCATATTAATCTAAAACATTTTGTGCTTTTATGAGAATCTATCTATCTCTATCTATCTATCTATCTATCTATCTATCTATCTATCTATCTATCTATCTATCATCTGCCATCTCAAAACATACATGAGCTGGAAGTTCAGATTATTAATTAGTTGGTGGTAGAGGTTACTGTGTGGTTAGCGGCTCGCTGTTGTATTTAGGAGCCACACTGATGACAGTTGTGCTCCAGAGGTGGTGTGTCTTCATTCCTGTTGCTGTGACTTAATTGGATGCTGCTCTGCTTGAAAGGGCGAACAAAAAGACGTGCTCTCAGACTCGCGAGTAAGCAAAGTTAATTAGTGGTTATTAACACCACGCATAATGAGAGCGCGAGGGAGTCAATTTAATGACTTTGTTAGCTTAAGTTTAGAATGACAGTCGATGATCGGAACAACAATAGCAATCTAGAACGCAATGATCATCTGTAATTTTCAACAGTAATACGCACTAATAAAAACAAAAGGACTCTAATTTTGTTCAACTGACTCGATAATTTGAATTTATTTAAAAAGAGGGAGAGAAGAAGGAAGAGGAAAGACAACTCAAACATTTTAACCAAAGATTATCCTGTCTTTGGAGACACAAGTAAATAGGATTACAATTGTTTTATTGCTTGCATACCAAATTATTGTTTATTGGTAGGCTTTCAGAAAGATTCTTCTGTGCAGACTGAGTGATAACACTTGATTTTGCTCCATTTTTCATCCCTAAATGCTTTCTGGCATCCATAAGGAATCAAGAGTCTGCAGCTCACATTATTTGCATATGTATTGTCCACAGATGCATGACTTGTATTGGCCGTCTAAATTCACAACCACATGACCAGCAATCATTTAATGAGTTAATTAATGAGTTAATTAGCAAAATTGAATTTTGTGAGATATTGAGTTTACTAACAATCACAGCAGGCCCAAATTTTGATTTGTTTCTCAGAAGAAATAATGTCATACGCGTTTGTGCTGACATATGAGTGAATAAATGAAATAATTTTTATTTTTGAGTAAACTACCTCTTTAAGTGTTGGGCATTGCATTGTTCACAAGGGGTGAGGCTAAATGAATTAGGTGCCAATTTGCTCTTCCGGTCGAGAGGGATCATTGTCAAAAAAACTTTTTTTAATATCACTTCAACTTTACCTCACCACACAGGTGCTTCCTATATCATTAAGACCATTAAACAGAAACCTATGTTCTAACAAAGTCAGTGTTATGCAAATAAATTATTTTTTAGCTTACTTTTGATATAGCCTAGTCTCGAATAATGGCATGCACTTTCTCTTAAACTGAACTTTTGCTTCGAAAAAAGGGAGATACAAGCAGTAGCACGGGGACAAACGCAAGGCATCCCAATTTTTAAAAGTTGAACTTTTATTTATTTATTTTTCTGGGGGGCAAACACATCCGTTTATTGCGTGTTTACATAGCAAAACAATGGAAAGGTAGCGCTGTGAAAAGTAGCGCCGGCCCCTTTATTCAGCGACTTTCTGGTGGGTCAAATTGCAAATTTATGTCGGAAATGAATGACGTAAATATTAAAGACGTTCTAAACAAATTTGTGATTTATATTTGTAATGTTTAAATCTGTAATAAAACCAGCCTATAAATAAAGACAGTAGGCCAACTGTGTTTTGTCTTTGCACGATTCTACCTGAAAGCGGCACAACGGCGAACTGTTTCTATGGTAACTTCCTCAAGCTAATGCTACTTTTGTTCGCTGGCAATTATTTCGCGCACTCTTGTAGCTAGTTTTTGTGGTAACTAAACGTCTCTTGGAACCGTGGTTTGGACATATATGCTACTCGTGTTAAAACAAGGCATAGCTTGCTTTCTGGTCTTATTTGGGTTTGTTAGACCCGCCAACCCCATTTATATTACGGTGCAGTAGCCTTGAGATCATACAGTTGCGGCCGACTGGCCTCATTTGGAAGTTTTTCAAGTTTCTATATTTTTTTGCGCATCATTTCATATAAGTCTGAATGTCATTTTTTGTAGATTAGAGGGGACGCGAGGTCTCCACAGCACTCTTATCGATTTGTGGAACGTGAAGCGTGGAATGGCTTCTTTAATAATGCATTTGGGTGAAAGGTCACAAATATGAGTTGGAACAATTTGGCGTCTCCGATCTTATTATCGTTTGGGCCTGAAGAAGTGTACAGGGGCTTCTGGACTTGGCATATATTTATTTTATTTCATTTTTTTCTTTTTGCCTGTAAAGAGGGTTCATGTGCGCTGATGATCTAAAGAGGTGCTCTTGCCCTTTATTGATTGCTTCTTGGAAAGAATATGAATGTCTAAATTCAAGAATGACAATCCTTTATTAAGTTAATCAAAGTAATGCATGCAAATTATTCTTCTTCTCCCATGAGCTTATCAAAACCTCTCCCCTTGAGTTTGAAGAAGTCCATTTATTCAGTTAGCGTCAATAACACGCGCAAATATCGCCATGCAAATGAAAGTTGATTAGAGTAAATTAGGGACTTAGCTGCTATCTGACCTTGTCTGAGTTTTATGTAAATTTTGTAAAAACGACACAAGGAAATAAATGACATTTAGACGTTCGTATAAAAGAAGTAATCAAGAGGTTTTCAACGACAGGAAAATAATTTTCGTGTATTTCGCTGGGCTTTATCAAGAGCCGGAGAGCATCACAGAAGGAGGTCATGTATTATGGAATAATATTTTACTATCTTGAGCATAGGAGGCTATGGGTCAATGATGAGACGCTATTTTTTATTTCATGCAGAAATTACTTAAATCTTCTCATTGTCTGAGTCAAAAATATTAAGTAGGACTTGAAGTATAAAAAATGTATTAGGTTGGAAAAAAAATAAAGTAAAATGTCTCATTAAAAGGTAGAGATTCTTGATAAAGGAAATGTTGGCAGATGTAGTAGTTTGAAGTGGATAATTTATTTTTTATTTAGATGTGTAATTTTGTTTTAAAATATTGATATTTGAAAACCTTTCGTCTGCCAGATTAGTGCCGTATGTGCAAGAAGCCCGTTTGTTGTAACAAAGCTTCCTCACTGTTTTTATCTAAAAATAAAAATAAATGCATGTTATTGATATTCATGAACATGAATCCAGAAATTCATTGACAATTCCGAAAATTCATTGTAAAAATGTAATGTAAAAAGGCATTTATTTTTTAAATCATATCTTTGATTTTTGTGTACACATGTCTATTCAAAGAATAAGGAAGGCTTGTAATTAAGGAAGCTTAAAAAGTAGTTTTGTTCTTTTATTGATACATTTTTAGGGTCGTTCAAAATTTTATGTCGACCAAATATTGTGGTAAGCGATCAAGCTATTTTGATAAATGGCCAGTGACCATTTCTAAATGTGTTATATTGGTTCTACTGACATCTAGTGGAGCTGTAATGCATCAGAAGAAAACTGGAAAAACTCCAAATTGGCGTTGCACTGTAGGCCAAAACACTGCACAAAAATATGCTTGCCTATATGACTAATTCAGCCCAGGAGGCCCAGGAGATGTTGATAAAGCACCAAACATGATGTCTTGGGGTATTGTTAATGAGGTCTGTGGATACTTATAGGGGATAATCCCCAGCAGTTCATCAGAGACTTCATCTCAAATGAAATTAGCTTCCTGCGTGGTGCTGAGATGGCTTCTCTGGAGTTCAGCTGCGATGGTAATGGCTGCTGTGACAGCTCTCCTCGGGCTGAGTCCAGCTCCGTCCCTGTCTCCAGTCTCTGCCTCCACACGAGGCCAGTTATTCTATTCCCCTCTTTCTTTTTCTCCTTCAGGACTCTAGCTCCCATAGTTATGTTTGTTTTGCTTCCCTGTTGCTGGCAGATTGGAAGTGGTCAGGGGTGGCTGACAGTGATAAAAGGGGATATTTTGCTTTGTTTGTGTGTTTGAGATGGGTTGAGATGTGTGTGTGAAAAGGCCAAGAAATTTATGTGAATGTTTCAGAGGGCATCATTAGTAGAAGCTGACTGCTCTCCAAGCCCTCCAGACCAATTTAGTGGGAGAGACAAAACCGTTTTGATCCTGGGTTGCTGGTCTGAACTGCACGATGGGGAGCCGAGTGAAGCCATGCAATCTATATTGGATTTCTTACTTCTCTATTTCTTGGTGCTTGGAGTCCCTGTGGTTAGGAAGTAGTAACAGTAAATTCGGTCTGTCCCTCAGGGTCATGGTGGTCTCACCCCTGTTTTCAACAACAGGAATTTAACAGGGTCAAAAAGCTACAGTAGACACTCATGGGTCATCCAATATTTTCTCTGTCATTCTCTTCTCAATTGTTTTTTTTCCCCCACTCCTCCTTGAGCTTTGAATGAGTTTGATGCAACATGTCACTCTTAAAAATAATGGTTCCAAGAAGGCTTTGAAGGCACCTTTGATTCCATGAAGAACATTTAACATCCATAGAACCCATCTGATTAAGGTGGAAAAAGGTTCTTCAGACTATATGATCCTCACAATAAGAAAAAATGGTTCTTTAAAAAAACTGATATGTTCTTTGGGGAACCAAAATGGTCCTTCTGTGGCAACGCTGCGAAAACCCATAGGTAGATGCCTTAACACTCGAGAGCAAGTTGCTGATGCATGTAAATCTATATCTTTAGTAGACTTCTGACGTTGCTTTTGCTAAACTAACACAACAAGACAAAGCCATTAGCTAACAAGGCATTTAAAAGGTACTTTAGTTTAAAAACCTGTAATACTGAGTTAATACATATTAAACAGAAAATATTAGTTAATACATATTAAACAGAAAAAAACACATTCTTACCTGTGGAAGGTTATCCAGTTTCTTCGGGAATTTAAATTTAGGCAGTTTTTACAAACAGATGCTGCACAATGTTGTTGCATTTTGAAACTCATTGATTGTTATTGTGAGCGACGACATAGACCTTCCAAGATGGCAGACACTTCAACGTATCTGGAGCGGTCAAATGTGGCATCTATACATATCTATGCGAAAATCCTCTTTTAGAACCTTCAAGAGGGTAGAAGAACCATTTTTGGTTTCTTAAAGAACCTTTCAGTGAACCGATCTTTAAAGAACCATTTTTTTTCTGTGAAGAACATATTAATCTGAAGAACCTTTTTGCTCAGTGTGAAGGTTTTATAGAAGAGGTTCTTCATGAAAACATCAATGCTAATAAAGAAACTTTATTTCTAAGAGTGTGGCTGGTGTTGTTCAGTATCAGCAATTGAAATCCAATCAGATATTACCTGCTGTTCTTTGATATTAGTGCTTAAGCTATCTCACCAAATCTCAACCGTTTTAGCTTGTGCGATTGTTATGTCAGTTACTTTCTACTTAATTCACTAGTATTGGTCAATAAGAGCGCAGTTTTTGTACGTTCTTGTGCATATTCAAACAAAAACACACACAGATGCATTTCCGCATAATTCCTTAAATAAATTTCCCGAGCAACCAGCAGCAACAACTGCCAATGAGATTTTCAACACAAGTAATTATGTTTTCGCATGTTTCCCCCCTCCTTCCTAAAAAAAATCCTTATAACTAAGCGATTCAAAAGCAATTTTCTCTGTGGGAAGAGAATGTAATTTGCTATTCAGTGACATTCTGATGTGTAAAAAACCAGAAGCCGGTGGTAAAAGGTATCTCTAAAGTCTGTGTACAGTGCATTAATGGGCATAACCGGGGGAGGAGGGGAGAGATGTCAGGTAGGGCACCATTTAATGACTCCAGAATAATCCCTCTCTCATTAGTGAAGGCTCTGAGGATCCACCGGGGCTTGAACTGGTAGAGCGTGGCATGCCGCTACAGTCTTTATCTTCATATTAAACCATTTGCATAACATTACAGCCGCTGGAGAGACTCCCTTAACAAGGCCAGTTGCTCTTCATTTTAAAAGGGGACAGTGGGTGTCTCAGCAAATCTATTCAGCGGTAAGTGGAACTACTGCCGGTGCAAATGCAGTGCGAGGTGAGAGGGATCAGGACGCAGCATTTGGAAGCACATTTATCATACACTTGCTCATGCATCAGGCTGGGTTTGGGGTGCCTCCAAAAATCCATACACAGTAGCTCTACCATCTATCCTGAATTTCCAGGATTTACAGACCGCATTGCATCCTGTGATTGTGAATTGCACTGAACGGAATGTGTGGGGGACTGATTTCAAGTCCATCAACATGTAGTTTATCCAGGGGGGGGGAGAACATCAAGGCTATATTGTAGAAAATACTCTTGCTCATCTGTGCACCTATCATGAGCCATTTTTGTCACTCTATTGCCTGTGGAAGAACGCAGCTTACTTTAAGAAAGGCGAGGGAGAGAGAGAGGCGTGACAAAATTAAAATCAGTCATTTTTTCCCTGAGGAGCAGATCAATTTCCGCAGACTGGGTCGAGATATTTTCCGGCATTAGTCTTTCTCGACTTGAGCACAGCACCTAAACGGCCTGCCAGCGGGAGTCTCGGCACAGCTGCACGCTTCAGTAGAGAACAGTTACTTCTGCCGCTCTGAGTTTATTTGCGCCTCACCATGAGAATTGCCATAATTTACCCCACCAACACATCACCTCCCCAAAAGATGAGAGAAAGGGAATAGTGTGTGGAATGAAAGAGGCAAATTGATTCGACGTGATATTGTTTTCTGTTTTTTATTACGCCTATTCATTTTCTCAGAAAGAAATGCACAATTGGACCGGTGCCCGAGTTCAGTGTCATACTGTGGAACCTTAGACACAAGCCTACATAATGGCCCGGCCTGTTGCCTATGTTTAAATTATGGAAACAACTACAGCATTTGAACAGCTCTGGCCTTCTGTGCAGTGCAGGATGAAGCATGTACAAGTTACAGACTTGTAACATCAATTAATGTTATTTGATCACTTGCATTCTGATTTGTGATCATCTAAATGGATGTTAAAGGACAGAATTGGAATCATGAATCAGCATACCAGAATATTACATATTACACACAACATCTATATGTTAACAGGGAGAAGGTTACATAAAAAAAAACATACTTTTTAACACCAGATGTTCAATTTTGATGGTCAATCCACTATTGATTTATATAGAATTGTTGTACAATAGCCTATTTAATGTCATTACATCAGAATTGTAGGCTACTTCTGGACACACACACACACACACACACACACACACACACACACAAATTAATAAGAAATCGCAAAAAGACAGTGTAGGCTTACATTTACCTCAGTGTAAATGCAATTAACGTAGCCTTTGTATCCATATTTGCTTCCGTTTTAATACATTTTAACTTTTGTAATAATTTTCCACAAATATGGTAACAGTATATTAAAATTTGAGATGCATAGTTAAACTTGGGGATTAAAACCCCAAACACAGATGAACAGTAGGCCTACGTGCAAGAAATATAGAAAAACAAGAAATATAGGCCTACGTGCATTTTTTAAAGGCCTGAGAACTGGACTTTATGATCTTGCCTTAACTGACATTTGCTGTACCTGTGCCAGGGGTCATTCTTTGCACGATCTGTGAACCTCAAACCTCTCCTCCCCTCCTAAACGTTGCCCAAATCTCCGGTTGCGTCACGAGCCGTGTCTGAGTCTAATTAAAACCATATTGAGAAAAACGTAAATACGACCCAAGTTCCTCCCTCGGTCTTCTGCTGCAACAGAGCGCGGACTCGGTACGAGCGGTTTCAAGGGACCAGTACTGACCGAAGATCTTCTGTGGAAAGTTGCAGCTCATTTTGAAGTTTATATATTACTAGACTGCACTAGTAAATAACGCAACAATGGCTGGTTTGAAGGTAAGTGCACTTTGGACTGAATGGACAAATGCTTGTCTAAAATAAAATATTATAAGCTTAAACTTCGTAATTATATCGTAATAAAGTTTTATTCACGATCTTTTTCAGGTTATATATCATATACTTTTTTCTTCGTTTTTTATTTAGATATGAACCCATTGCAAAAATTAGGCTTGTTTATTATGTTTGAAACAGCGCTGTAAACTCACCGGTACATCCTATGAGCATAGTGAGGTCCGAATCTTTCTTTTGAGTCGGATCTTTTTATTGAATAGGTAGAGGTGATTCACAAAACCCATCTTCATCTAAAAAAAACCCTAAACCTAAACAAACGCGTGAAGATGCTTTTGGGAAAAGCAGCCCTGAACGATTTATTCAGGACTCACGAGACAATCTATCTTTAAGAGCAGTTCACGAATGTAAAATGAGACTTTATATTTTTATGAGCTGAAATATAGAACTGAACAACAAACTTAACTGGGATACATGACATTACAGCAAAAACCTAAACTGTAAGTATGACTTTATTGGATTGTTTCAGAACATGTAGATATACAATGCCAGGGACATCGATCAATTGATTGTCTGAATCGATTCTTTGAAGCGAACTGTTCGAAAGAACCGATTCCTGAAAATTAGTTTTACATGTCATCGTTACATGAGGAGGATATGGGGGGCGTTCCAACTTGGCCAATCAGATCACTGGAATCTGCAGCTGCCCAGATGAGGTTAATCTCGGCTCTTGGCTACATAAAGTGTAGGCTGCACAAAACCTTTGTTTATGCATGCTTTTTCCACAGAATGCTCTTGTTTTATAAAACAAAAGCCGAAAAGTCAAAGGAAATCTGACAGTCTATTAAAGCAGACTCTTGTTGAGCTCAACTGTAGAGAAGGAGAATGTAAACAACTGGCTTTTGTCAGATGTTTTTAGATTAAATTTTAAAGTGAAATCTTAATTCCTATGAGTTTATTGTCATATTTAAGTCCTCCATATGTTTTCAGTTATACATATTTGAGATGTTTAAGAGCTGCTCTGTACGCATCTGCAGATGCACCATGACTAAGCACATTTGTTGTTTGTCGCCCACTCGTTGGAAGGGGGAGATATGGCCCTACACAGCTTCTTCTGTGTTTTCTACTCTGATTTATCACATTTTGCCACTTAGTTTGCTCTGAAAATAAAATGAACTCATACTTAATCAATACTGTTGAAATAACTGTGTTGTAGTACATGAGCGGTTTTGGAAATGAGTTTGCATCTGAGGACCCTCGCTGTCCAGGATCTCTACCTGAAGGACAGGTAATACCACAACTTTCATCCCCTACCTGACCAATTAACAGTACTCATTAAAAACTCAGTTTAGTTTATTGTTTTATAGAACAATCCACAAGTGTGTCCATATGGCCTATATGCTGAGCAGCTCTCTGGTTCTGCCTTCACTTGCCCACGGTCGGCCAATAAGAGAAGGTATATAAAAAACCAGTATGTAACATAACCTAAACCCTTATGATTTGTAAGAAATGAGCACAGCAAACTTTTATGTTTATAGCTGGCTGTACCGCATTTTACCCGCTGTGCGCCACAAGCCTTTCACTCCGATGAGCTGTGGAGATCTCACGGAGAACTGGAATGAAGTGGAGCCCGACCCCAACCAGCTACGATGGAAGCCGTTTAACATCCCTAAATCTTCTGAGAAAAAAGTGGATTTCATATCGGTAAAAGATTTCATCCTTGTCCACACTGCTCATATGGCCTTCATATTTAAATAATTCTCAGTGATGCCCATTGTCATCGGTTTGATATTTTCAGGGTCTACATACAGTCTGTGGAGCTGGAGATTCAAAATCTCGGAATGGAATTGGCATCCACATGTATACCTGTAACACTTCAATGATTGACAGGTCAGTTTGAATTGGACTGAACTCACCAATGATTTTATCCCCCTTCTCTGTACAGTGTTTTTTAAAGATGGTACTTTTTCTTTTCATAGATGTTTCCAAAATGCAGATGGTGATTTCCTTATTGGTAAGCTTGTGGTCTTGTTATTCATGCCATATATATATTTTTAAAAAATATATATTTTTCAGGATTAATATATGATTTGGATTTTTGTAGTAGTACCTTTTGATTAGGACTGCAATTTGTGTTTCAGTGCCCCAACAAGGTGAAATCCTGATTACTACAGAATTCGGGAAGATGATGGTGGAGCCCAATGAGATTTGTGTCATTCAGGTGTTACTCTAATATCTAGAAGAAAAAGTTGTCAGTACATCTTTTTGTTGTTTTTGAAAGAATTCTCTGAAAGAGTGCTCACCAAGGCTGCATTTATTTGATCAAAAATACAGTAAAACAGTAATATTGAAAAAGAAAAGGAAAGGACGTGACGAGTGGCCAATTTGTGCTCTGCATTTAACCCATCCAAGTGCACACACACAGCAATGAGTAGTGAACAAACACACACACACAAACCGTGAACACACACCCGGAGCACTGGACATTCACTCCCCCCACCTACAATCCCTGCCAGACCTGAGACTCGAACCCGCAACCTTTGGGTTACAAGTCCGACTCTCTATCCATTAGGCCACGACTGAAATATTACTACATTAAATTATTTTTTTATTTAATTTATTAATGTGATGGCAAAGCTGAATTTTCAGCCGCAAATACTCGAGTCTTCAGTGTCACATAATCCTATTAAATTATTTTCAATGTTGACAACAGCTGTGCTGCTTAATATATTTTTTTTCCAGAATTCTCTGATGAATAGAAAGCTCAAAAGAACAGCATTTATGTGAAACAGAAATCTCTTGCAACACTATAAATGGCTTTATTGTCACTTTTGATCAATTTAACGCACCCTTGCTGACTAAAAGTATTAATTTACTTGAGAAAAAAATATCTTACTGACCCCAAACTTTTGAATGATAATCTACATTCAAGTTTGCATTCAATATTACAATAAACAACACAAACTCCAATTTCTTTTTTTTTTACGTACTCTTCTATGTTTCCCAGCAAGGGATGCGTTTTAGTGTTGATGTGTTTGGAGAAACCAGGGGGTACATTCTAGAGGTGTTTGGGGCCCACTTTGAGCTGCCTGACCTGGGTCCTATAGGTATGTACAACATAATTAATTTTTTTAATGCCTTTGAATAACATAAGCTTTCATAGGCTGCTGGGAAAAGTCTATTAATTTGGTTGTGCATTGCAGGGGCTAATGGACTGGCTAACCCTAGGGACTTCCAAACACCTGTGGCTTGGTACGAGGACCGTACTGTAGCCACAGGTTACACCGTTGTCAACAAGTACCAGGGAAAGCTCTTCTCATGTCAACAGGTGCCATGAAATGATTACGTCATTAGTAATTCCCATTACTAACACTGCTGACATCAATGAGGCACTGAATGTTAGATTACACACAAAAAGTACAATTTGTCCATGCAAGATACGTCTTTAATAAGACCAATATTTCAAGCATCATTCTGCACTGAATTTATTTCCCTGTCTTGTCGAGTGAATAATTGACTTGTTATGGCTGTCACGAGCAAATTAGAGACAGCAAAAGTAGCATCACAAGGCAGTATCACTTATTGTAGCGAAAAGAAATGCAGAGCGAGCGCATCTATAGTTGAGCACACAGGTCTCACCGTCTGTACTCTCTTAAATGGTTTACGGTCTGTCTTGAAGGAGAAGGTACAGCCTTATCCTGTTGTTTTGTCCTCCAACTGAGTGCTAAAATTGCTTAAATTAGCTTATTATTTGCTTGACTGGGAAAATATGTTTGTGTTTTGTGTGTACGAGTTTTTCTTCTTCATTTTAATAGAGTCTGGTAGAGTTATCCCGAGAACTGTTATGCCTGAGATTACAAACCTCGGGGTCCCAGAAACCCCAGGGTGCATGGAGAGCGTCTTTGTGTGACTGAATGTAACTGTAAAAACAGTCATGTTCTTGTTTGAGTCGCTGGATTTGTGTTTGTGTGTACAGTTGTGACTGATGTTTTACCTTGTGTTTGTTTGTGTGTGTGTGTGTGTACATCTGGGTGGGTTGAAACAACAGGAGGGCGCATGAGGGTCAGGACAGCCGGCAGTCTCAGCTGTAATGAATTATATTGATTTTGCAGGCAGCATTCAAAATCTGTCTGCTGCAACATTATCAAGCGAATGGAGTATAAAATTGCGGTTTTTAACGAAGACATTTTTTCGCCCCGTAACCTACTATTTCAAGCGCAGGAGTAGAGCGTCAAAACAAAACGATGCCGTTTAAACGCTTTATTGAGGGCATTGATCGGACGTCTTAGTGTTTCGCATTTGACATTACTATTGATTATTTACTCAAAGCCTACAGAAATTCATTACGTGGTGTATTATTACAGTACCCAAGTTTTTGTCATTTTAAATGTGTTCAAATAGGACTTTTCGCCATTTAATGTGGTGGCATGGCACGGAAACTACACACCGTGCAAATACAACCTGGAAAACTTCATGGTCATCAACTGTGTGGCGTTTGATCACGCAGTGAGTAATTTGCTTCATTTGACGTCTTAAAATCACTACATTTGAGCTGGCAATCAAATTAAATTATTTTTTTATTTCCAGGATCCGTCGATTTTCACCGTTTTGACAGCCAAATCCACACGTCCAGGTGTGGCCATTGCAGATTTTGTCATCTTTCCTCCTCGTTGGGGTGTAGCCGATCACACCTTTCGGCCTCCTTACTACCACAGTAAGTCTGAGTTGTTGACTACATACATAGTTTACCAAAACCAAATGAAATTTGACGCGGTTAAAGAGCGCCCTCTGTCTATGCTAACAGGGAACTGCATGAGCGAGTTTATGGGATTAATCAAAGGCCACTATGAAGCAAAGGAAGGAGGTTTCCAGCCTGGAGGAGCCAGTCTCCACAGCATCATGACTCCACACGGCCCTGACTTCGACTGTTTTGAGAAGAACAGTACAGCTGTTCTGAAACCAGAGAGAGTTGCTGAAGGCACTATGGTAATGTTTTAATGTTTCGTTTTGAAATACATTATGTAAAAGGCTAGATGATGTTCTGAATAATGCTGTATCCAACAGGCATTCATGTTTGAGTCATCCTTCAGCATGGCTGTGACCAAGTGGGGATTGGACACCTGTCACCGTCTCGATAAGAGCTACTATAAATGCTGGGAGGCTTTAAAAAGTCACTTCAATCCAAACTGGAAACCCAGCAGCAAGTAGCAGTAGTCATAATATTTGTCTGATAATATATGATTTTGTGATATCAAAATAAAGCATGCTGTTGGAATATAACCACTAAAACAAAACGGAGTGGTTCTGCAGGTTTTATAAAGATGCATTTAAGACATTTTAAAGACCTTTTTAAAACAAAGTAAAGAAAATTTAAGGAACTCAGTACATCAAAATGTAAATGTCTAGGAGCACACCATGAGTCGTATTAATAAAGTTTGAAAATACAACATTCAATAGGTCTCCATTACTTTTTAATTAATTTACCAAAAAAAAAGAGAGAGAGAAATCCAA
>NC_081178.1:10039753-10157253 GCF_012432095.1 Onychostoma macrolepis | reverse complement strand
TTATGTCTGTATAGTTTTTTCAGTTATTTTAGTACATCAAGTAAAACTTAATTAAAATGAGAAATGTTGCTGAAATCATAAAATATTTTATTTGATTTCAGTTAAAGTTTATCTTATTAAAGTAACAAAATAGTTTTTTATTGCTTTTAATTTTAGATCCTGTTTTAGTTAACTATTACAACCCTGATGACTGAATGATTACAGGAAAACCAGTGTGGCGAAAACACTATGGAATTATGAAATTCTGCGTTTGTTTGGCATATTTCTCAAGTATTAAGCTTTATGAACTTTCTAAAACATAATCCCCATATCTTAATCTATAAACCATTACCAAACAAGCTAATGAAATGAGAATCAGTGCTGAGAGAACTACTGTATAGGCAAATGTGAAATTGCATATGGCGGTCTTTTGCAGCTGGCAAGATAAAATGCTTCCATTTCAGCTCTCTGTAACAGCAGGACATCTTTTCAGTAGATCACAGAGAACAAGCCAGACTGGATTCACGCTACTGGGTCGAGTGAGCAATGACGCTCAGACGCGTCAAACCTTTATGGCCCTCACTCAGATGCCCCCGCTGATGGCAAGAACTACAAGGGAGGGAGTCTCGGTAACAAGGAACAAATCTCCCGCCCGTCCTTGATTTTTGTTCTTTGATTAAAGAAGAACATTTGTGATTTGCATTTTAAAATACGATGATCAAAAACAATTATCGCTCCGTCTGTATGTCTTACAACAAATGAATTAGATTATAAGCCTTCATGAACACCGGTTTCTTACAGCCTTGTTGCGCTGACAGTATTTGAAGTTTCCTGCGGTAACTTCATTACCCATATTTTGTCCAGAATTAGTGGAGCGTGCTGAAAATTGCTAATGACAGATGTTTCACCACTCTGTCACACTCCTTGTATCATTTGATTTGGAAAGCAACATACGGTGTTCTGGTCTATCAGTATGTCACAGACTGTCTGCAAACAGCTGGTCATAACTCAGTTCAGTGAAAACCATTACTTTCCAATGAAGTGCTGGAGACAGTCCAAATTGTGTTTTGGCATGGCCTCAGCCCCCTAATGCAGCCTGCTTGATGCTGCAGGTAGGGAAGGACAGAACGGGTGCCAGCATCTTCAGCTAAACAAAGCACACCGCTAGCAGGAGGGGACACGAGTCGCCGGGAACGCTCCGAACGCTGCGACGTTTCATAAAGATGAATGTTTGAATGGGGTTTGATGATGTGATAATCTTTGACCTTTAAACAGAATGTGCAGAGAGAACATCATGCTGGGAAGCACGGGAAAGTCAAAGTCGTAATGTCAGCTCAAATGCTAAACATCTACGATGGTTTGTTTCATTAAAGACAAATGTTTAAATCCAATAACAAAACTAAAAGATTTAAAAAACTAAAAGGATCCAAACTAAAGCACTCTCTTGGTGTCAAAAATGAGAGTTATGTCCCATTCAGAGCTGAACTTGGAATGAATTCCTGAATTTGATTAGCAAAATGGATGTAAAATTGCATTGCAATTCAAATAAATTCATGTAACTAGATTCAGAAACATCCAGAAACATTAGATGATATTAATTGCATAGTTCACCCAAAAATGCAAATCGAGTCATTAATTACTCACCCTCATGTCGTTCCAAACCCATAAAAACCTTCGTTCATCTTCGGAACACAAATTAAAATATGATTAAGATTTGATTCATTCCGAGAGCTCTCCATCGACAGCAAGGATCCTTACACGATCAAGGCTCAGAAACGTAGCAAGGAGTTCGTTACAATAATCCATGTGAAACGTTGTTTACAAATGTGATACTCTCTAAAATGGCGCAGTAGGGTGACGCAGAGGAGACGAATTGTTGAATAAAGCCGTTATTTTTGTTTTCTTTGCGCACAAAAAGTATTCTCGTAGCTTCGTAAAATTACGGTTGAACCACGATCTCCTTGCTACGTTTCTGGACCTTGATCGTGTAAGGATCCTTGCTGTCTATGGGCGGGTCAGAGAGCTCTCGGAATGCATCAAAAATATCTTAATTTGTGTTCCGAAGATGAACGAAGGTTTTTTGGGTTTGGAACGACATGAGGGTGAGTAATTAATGATAAAATTTTGGGGTGAACTAACATTTTAAACATTGATCGGGTTACTCCTCAAAATAGAGCCAATAATCAATATTTAATCAATACATTAATAGAGAATCATTAAGTAAATTTATTACCACGCTGCTTTTGATACCTTAAAAAGTAAAAATTCAAAATAAATCAAATTAAATTAAGAAATAACCTTAAAAATTAACACAATACAATTTGAATATTTTATATATATTGAATATATTATAATATAATATATTATTTATTATAGTTATATATATATATATATATATATATATATCAAATTTTACAGTTAATTTAAACTTAACACTTATAGTTTGACAAGAAACATTTGGGAAACAAATGGGAAACAACAATGTATTCAGTGTATACATAGGAATAATAATTCAAAATGAAGAATGCAATTATTTATGTTTCATATTTATGGACTAATCAAATTCCTGATGACTACTGATTTTCTTTTAATTTCCAATTCAGTATATTCCTTCCATATCTACATCTATAAAGTTCAAAGGAAGCCAATATCTAAATTCTGACATTGGTCAAAACATGAATATAGCGGTTACAAAAACTCTAAGCCGTACATATTTTACAAGATATGTACCGTATCTTGAAGAGAACAAATAACAACGGCATTGCCCTTGAGAGCAAAAAGGCTTTATTATTTCCTACTGCCACTTAACCGAAGCTTGAGGTTTGTTAAGCTAAATCTTCCATCAGTAACATCATCTGTAAGCTATTTACTTTCTTGTTATTTGTTGGTTTGACAACTGTAAACTGACAACTGTTCTATTAGCACCCCTCCAATAATGATGGCTTGAAGGTCAAGAGCAGTGTCTGATGTGTCTGAGCATTGTTAATTTCCTGTGATTCATTCCAGGATTTAAGTGCTTGTTTTTATTCAAGGCCCACAGTCCTCATTTTCTCTGCCCCTTGTTAGCATTGTGGGTTACAAGACTGACAAAATAGATGGAAATTGCATTAATGAATGTTTGCTGCTGTGAATGAGTGAATTCACATGGATAAGTGTGACCCCCTCTTTTCCTTGCTGTTGATTTCCTTTCTGAATTACTGTAATAAGTATATGTCCCTATTCTGAGCCATGTCTCCAAATACATGTTCTCCTCTCTCTCACACTAGGAATCATGATCCCTCACATGTGATATCATTGTCATATTTATCATTTTATCATGTTCATCTGCACATGACTATGTTAAATAATAATATGTAACAATATATTTTTATATAATATAATAAAAATGTCAGTTGACTATCGTCGAAAATGTATACACAAAAGGAATGCACAATAACTGGCTGTACAATATTTATGTATTCCTTCCCTAGTGAAACATCTTTCACTTTCAGCATTTGTAAAGGAAAAATATTTTAACAATGCAGATTGCTTAAGATTAATTCTTTGTTTATTTTAACATTAATTTTTGTCTATAGTATAATATAATACTACGTAAAATAATAATATAATATAAAATAATATAAACACTGTCAATTACTGTAATCATTTCTGATAAGGTAGGCTGGTATAAATGTGTTATAAATAATTAAAGAGAGTCTAAAATGAGTTTAAATGCCAATTAGCAATCTTACTGGAAACGCGAGCATTTGCACTTGTATATACAGTATTGTATTATTTTCATGTGCTTTTGACCCAGTTGCTTTAATGATTTACCCCATTCATGTGTAGTCTCATCTGTAGTCTCTCTCAAGCATAGCAGGACCATCTCTGTCCTGCCAATCAATGTGACATGCTCCAGGGATTTCCCTCTATTTCACACCGAGCACTTGCCATCAAGCTTGGCTTGAAACAAAAGGTCACATTTATTATCAATAATTGGCTTTATGTGCTTAATCTGGCCATTTTAATTTATTTATTTATTACTATCTTTCCTTTTCTTTTTCCTTTTTTTTTTACTTCCCCGAAATTGTTGAGTGGGTATGTCCAATGCGGAGGCACGTATGCGCTCTTGGAAGGTAATCTAAAAGCGAGTTGGGCCATGACAAATGGGGACAGCTGGCCTAATTGAATCATTTGAGCTAAGACAGCTCAACTTGGTTATCCTCTCCGCTGCCCATAGTGATATTAGCGCGGGAATCATTAGCCATGAAATCATGTCTGCGTTCTCGGCCTGCATCCTTTATGACACGACAGCCAGCACGGCTTGCCTTGGGTTTTTTTTACACCAATGAGAGCCTTTAAGCACAAACAGTCTGAGTAGATGAGCAGAACCCATCCATCATGCAAAGAAACGAGCAATGTGATATCATTCGCGTATCAGTTTTTCACATTTTTCATTGTATTTATCATATTAATGCACCAGATATATACTGATGCTATAGAAGGGAAGACTTGGAGCGGTTGTAATATAGGGTGAGTTGTAACAGGCAGTTTAACCACTTAGAAATTAGTCAAAGATCATGCAAAACAACTACACTCTTAAAGGGATAGTTCACCCAAAAATGAAAATTATGTCATTCTGTCAAAGTGTCAGACTTTGACGTGCATTCACATTTCTGGGCCTTGAACGTGGTAGTTCCATTGCTGTCTATGCAGGGTCAGCTCTCAGATTTCATCAATTTGTGTTCCGAAGATGAAAGAAGGTCTTTCAGGTTTGGAATGTCATGAGGGTGAGTAATTAATGATAGAATTTTCATTTTTGGGTGAACTATCCCTTTAAGATGATAGCAGCAGTAAAACAGATTTAAAATTGAAAAAAATATATATATATTTAATTTTATGAATGTTCAAATAAATCTTATAAATGTTCACAAAAATGCTAAGTAAATAAATAAATAAAGTTGTAGATTAAAAAAATGTTACAGATAAATAATACAGAGATTAAAGCGGAAAATAAAAAGTGTTAGAACCAGTCACCGGTGATCTTGAGTTCTTGAAACAACATTCCCATCAACCAATCAGATTTTAGATTCAACCTATTCAGATTTTTTATTTTGTAGGATCAAAGTTTATTTTATTTTTTTGATAGGAATCGGGAAGAACATAGGATTTTGTTTCGGGAACATGTCCTACTTGGGAAGCATGTCATGTGACAACCCTAACCGTCAAACCATGACTGTTTAATAGGAGTGTTGCTCTTTTGTTGTGCACATTAACCTATTTACCTGACAGATTATGTTTGTTTCTCACTGCTGTGTTTGATACAAAGCCTTTGGACAGAGTTCAGGATAGTTCTGAATATGGAAAAATGTAATCTCTTTTAACCACGTCACACTCCAGAGCTCATAATGAGCTACAATTACACTCATTCCTGCAGACCATTTGCTAGTAATGTAATCAAGTGCGTTTCACATGCCACTCCATGGATGGCCTTCTCAGTGGTGTGCCTCATGTCTCCAGACCTCCATCTCCAGGCCTGGTCTCACTGCATTCTCAGAAAAAAGGTACAAATGTTGTCACTTGGTAGGTATCCTTTCACAAGATACACTTTGTACCTTTTTTACCTTAAAAGGGTACATACATATTAGTACCTAAATGGTGCATCTTAGTACCTAAATGGTACCTTTGAAAGGGTACCGCCCAAGTGATATCTTTTGTACCTTTTTCTCTGAGAGTGTGCGTCCCTTCCTTCCTCTCCCCAGCAGGCAGGCTGCCACGGAAGACACAGCATCTCCGATCTCCCCCCTACGCACTGACAGCAGAGCCTGGGATCTGGATAGTGTTATCTGAGGATGCAAGGACCCTTGCAGTGTGGAAGTTCACTCATGACAGAGTGATTTAACGGTGCTGCGTGTGGGATCCCCCGCAATGTTCGGGTCAATTTCCATTTCGAGGGTGCGATGTGACCCCAATGAGACGCCTGCTTTAGCACCGTAGCATTAAATGATGTCCCAGATTCCCCTGAGCATTGCTGTGCAGAGACCTCAATCTCACGGGTGAGCTTGACTGGAGACGCGGTCGACAGGGGTACATACGCAAGCGTGCGGCCCCTGGGCACGTTCAAGGAAAATTTGCCATGTGCAATTATTGAGAGTTTTAAGATGACAGGTCTATTCCAGGTTTAAACCCAGAGCAGAGAGCAAAAGCGTACTGACAGTCATGTGAAAAGATGGAATTACCGCCATTCCTGCGTGTTTTCGGATGACTCTCTCTATCCTCCTTTCTGCCTTCAGGGCTTCTGTGCAGTGTGCCTTTTGGATGTTTACACATCATTACCAGCATCTCTCTCAAAGTCCTGCAAAATTCACATGTGCATCAACAGCGGAAAATGAGTCAAGCATGAGAGAGTGGAACTAGTGCTGTAATGTTCGCTTATTGAAGATGATACACCGCCTGACAGCGACACATCAGGGCGTTCAATGTCAAGTAGTCATTGTTGTGCCATTTTTATAGGGCCAATTTCAGTAGTGTATAAAGCAGTAAAAAGATAGATTTGCATTTCCTGAAGATAAAAAAAATAAAAAAACAGCATTTGCATATATTACCAAAAAGAACTGCAAAAATAATAATTGTTATCGAACGGGTTTCCCGAACACTCAACAACAAACTCACGCTATTGGTTGAGCCAGTGATATCAAATGTAGCATTTTAACATAGAAAATAGCTAACTTCAGCTCTCAAGGTTAAGGTAAAATGATAAAGAAGTTGTACAAATACAGTATATATTATAGAGGGGAAGAAAGATACTATTATACTACTATTTGTATATTAGTAATATACAATATGGTAGTAATATGCTTTGATAAACATACACTGTAACTTTTTTAAGTTAAGTCAACTTATCACTTTTTACAGTGTACACAAGAAAGAAAATTCAGTGTGCAAATATGCAAACAAATAGACCTACCATTACAGTATGCAAATGTTATTAAAAATAGATGATGTTAGTTTAATGTTATATATTTATGTCTTAAAACGTTTCCACCTAAACTAACAAAAATAAATAGCACAACTAAAACTAATCTGATCTACAAAACAATGTTTAAATGGAGCTAAATTAATTTCAAAACATTTCATAAGTAAAAATACAAATGTGCGTATTAGCAGAACATTTTGTTCTTAATACAATTTAAGCCTTCTTAAATGTACATGTCTTGTAATTCTAATATGAGTAGTAAGTCATAATAATTATATGTTTATACTGGTAAATAAAAAAAAAACATAAATAATAAGAAAAAAGTGATGAAGATTAAAACTTCTATGATTCCAAGCAAAAGAGAATCTTTCCTGTCAAAGTATTAGAGCTGTGAGAAAGAGAGCGAGAAGAGAGAGAGCAAGAGAGAGTCTGGTGGGCTGCAGACACGTTAGACAACAGTGGCAATGAAGCATTGGCAGAAAGTGATAATTATTTTAATTAATGATAATGGTTTTAATGATTCAACATTTTGGCTAATTGATTATGATTGATTGCACATTACTGAACAAGGAAAGTGAATCAGGGAGGTAATCAGGGATATGACAGCACAGGTCAACACTGCAGCATGAGAGAACATACAGTACACATGCTAATCAGGCCCAGAGAGATGGCAGACACCAGCACTGCCTGTCTGTCTGATCACCTATATATCTGCTGTTACACTACTCAACTCCATATAGACAATATATATCGGCCAGGCCAAATATTTGGCCACTTTGAGATTTCCGTCATCGGCCAGCTGTAACTGTGGCCAAACTTCACCAAGCAACAGAAGCTGAAGCTGTATTTCTTTTATGATACCAAAATGTGCCATAAACTTAAATGCACATTTACTTTATTAAATGAAAAAGATTTTTGTAGGCCTATATTTATGTAGGCTATATTTACTTCTTTATTTACATTTTTATCCACACCCCAGGTTAGTTAACCTAACCTAAAGTAAGACCATAAAATAGACTAAACTCAATTCAATAGGCCTATATGAATAGAGAGTAGCTTATCTGGTAGCTAAAATATTCCACCACATAAATAAAAATCTATATTATCATTTTACCTAAGTAGATTAAATAATCCGTCCATTACAAAGTAAAAAAACAATTAGCGTCCTAACAAAACGATACATGAATATTATAATAATACATTTTATCCCTTATTAAACTGCCATCCAAATTACCAGTTAGTTGTTTTTCCAAGCGATATCTTCGTCTTCTTGCTGTAACCCTGCTTCTAGCCATAACAAAAGTTTTACATTCACCGTGAAAGCAGCATGTTCTCACAGACTATTTTTACTGTTTGTAAACAAACATTTCGAGACGCAAGATGGCGCCAGGTAAGTTATCCATATCTAAATCACGTTTTATCAAAAACAAACAAAAAAAAAAGACACTGTGGAGTTGTACATGGAGTATCAATCTGACGTGAACAGTATGGGGTCAAATTCGTGTCATATTAACGCCGTTATTGACTAATCAGAAGCAAGTATTCCAGGGCAGCACTAATACTCATCTGGCATCAGCAATTTAAATACTCATGCTTAGTAAAGTAGCCTTCTAAGTTCTGAAGTGGGACGCCTCAGTTGTTTAACACAAAGAATAATGTTTTAACCAAAGAATTAGTATTATATTTTTTCGCATTTTTCGCATAATTAGTGGGTTATGGCAGTTCATTGCGTGATATTTTAATTGCGATCTTTGCTGTTGCAGTTTGGATGCTCATTATACAAACCTTAACACTGCTGCCACATCTCTTATGGTGTTAAAATTTAGAGTACCGTCGCATCTATTACAAAACCTTTGTGGATAAACACTCCAAAAACTGTTGGCAAACACCAGCCTTCATTTTCACATTCCTCTACTCACAATATAATGAGGCACACAAGAGTTTTTAGAATTCACTGAGCTGTATGTGCAATTTTACTCAGTTTCGCATGAAGTTCCATGTGTTTACAAGAGCTGGGTAAAGTGCAAGCCACCTGTGATAATTGCAGTTGTTTGTGTACTTGAGAAAATGGCGATCTTGGTGGGATAAATGGGGGCATGGAGGGCACTCTGGAAAGAGGCACACTTTTAAGCATCGTCACACCAGTGTCCATGACAGGTACCACTCATCCAGACCACTCCATGTTAATTTGGGGGGCCACTGAGAAACAGAGGAGTTGTCTGAGCCTTGTTGTCCTATGTCACGCCTGACCCAGGATGTAATTGTGCCTTCACCTGTACCTCAAATCTCCCCGCTGTTAGCCGCATTTAGAGGACACTCATCAGGAGAAGAACCCATCAAAACCTACCAGCCGGAGTTGCCTCAAAAGCCCTGTACATGCAAATATGGCACCTCTTTTATGTCGTGTTGGAGAGTAGAGTGACCTTTGACCTCTGCCCTCCACTTTCAACTACTTATCCCTTCCGCTTTTCCCCTCTGTAGGTGGCACCTCTCTGAGTAGGCTGACTGGGTTAGACTTTAATTAATGAAATGTATGATAATGTGATTTCTGTAATAGAATGACATAGTCTAATGGTGTTGTGTGATTATGATTAATACAGCACTTTACAACATGAAAATCCAGCCAAGGGCTAAATGATGGCCCTCTTTGATTCCCGACCTCGACCTGTCAAGAAGAAACTGGACAGACTGACCCGATCAGAACAAGTTCGCTTTACAATTTCAGCTTATTTCAGATTCTTTGATTTGATATTTGCAGGATAAATCTCAAAAACAGCCCAAATGGTATCCGGGTGATCATGACAGCTCATTACCAGATTTTTTTTTTTTTTTTTGAAGGTTATGCCAAGGAGACATGCAAACTGTCTCCAGGAGGAACGGAAAACTTTCACAGGTGTCTGCGGAGGAGCGTTAGTCACCCTCATACCTTGTGAATTCGATAATTAATACCGTAATTCAACTAAAACCACTCGGCGTGAGCCGTAATGAAAACTGATGTAGCTACTCAGCACAGTGAGCATCACAGGTGGGCCCAAATTAATGTGCAAATAGAGCTAAATTGCCTGTGCTTAGTGTTTTCGTCAGCACCATTTCAGTTTGTTGGAACTATCAGTAATTAATTCTGATATAACAAAGTCGTAAATTTAAGGTTAAATGCCGGCATTACCTTCAGATGCAGTGATGGGGGCTCATTTAAAAGTCCCAGCTGGGATCCAACATCTCACCATTGCTGAGAGATCAGATGAGCCCTTTGAGACAAAGAACAACTACAAAATGCTGTCAGCTGTGTTTAGTAGTCTGAGATACTCAGATCCCCATGTAGATGAGACATAAATTCAGTAACAGCTTTATAAAATATTGCAGTTGGCTTTAAAACCATCTTAGGAATGTCTGACGTGAAAGGTTAAGGTTAATTTTGTTTTGTTTTAGACAAGTTCTGTGCAAAAGACGTGAATCAAAACATTCCGCCTTGGCTTTTTTTTTTCTGCTGCAAAGCATCTCATTTATTGAAAATGGTGTCTGAAAACAAACCACAGACAAATCAGAAAAATAATCACACATTTATGAATATTTAATATCATAGTCACGGCAAATAAGGCGAGTAATTAGTGGTTTCCATAAATTTGCAAATTGTTATTTCATGTTGATGAAAGAGCTTCAGTTTCCCTCATAAATTATTCATGCATCAACAAAAGTTTAGCGGAAAGAAATGAAAAGTGAAAATTGCTGGACTATGTGAACAAAGACACACACACACACACACAAATGCTGGAAAGTGCATTTGACAACAAAATGTTGACACTGAGCTCAAACAACAGCATTTATCCTAGAAGTACAGTGAGACTTAAATATTAAAATTGCTCAAAGTCGTTTACCGTCATATTTACCATGTTTTTTTTCAGCCTCTGTATTAAAACCTAAAATTACCTACATGACGCTGACCAGCCAACAGCCTCCAAGAAGAAAATGTGTTAAAAACACAAAATAATGTCTTGATGAAAATCTAAAAATGCAAAAAGGGTTCTGAGATGGATATGAGCCATACAATATCGTTAGCTCAGTATAAAAAACACTAGAAGTCCCCACTATTATAGAAAACCAAACATTTTTGTATTCAAATCTTTGAATTTTCACCATGCAGGCCAGACCGTCAATCTTTCCCACACCCTCCAAAGTAACTCATCCACAAACAAGGAACATTAGCGAAAAGAGCCTCTTTGTGATTGTTGTCACGCAAGTGTGTGCGCACTCGTTTAGCGGGGTGGGGTGCAGGGGTTAATGTTTCGGTGGAGCCGTGAGACGCAGTGAGTCAGAAAACAAGAGCAAAACAAATCTGTGATCTGGAACTTCCCAAGCACCCACTCAGGAGGGATTAATGAGGAGTACACTGCTGTGAAATTACGTGCCCTTTGAGTCAAGAAAATGGCCTTAGTGGTGCATGACCTTGAAATGAGGTGAGACAAACCTCACCTGAACCACAATTAACAACATTACATGGGCCGAGTTTGACATTAGCAGACAAAAGAATACAAAAGTCAATAGTTTATGTGGAAAATCGTGTTTTCAACTCGCTCATTTTCGAAGGCCGAACGCAAGCAGCCTATAAGACCAAGTTTGATTAAAAGGTATTTCGGAATAGGAACACTTGCTTGCCAAGTGGATGTTTGTTTGTCTTTGTCGTCCGGTGGCTGCTTTTATCTTTTGTGTAATTCTCTGTCTGCTGAAATGTGTTTAAAGAGATGAATTGGGATTGGAGGAGCCGTCCTGACATGATTATGAAGGATTCATCGGGAGCCATCTGCCATCGTTATGAAAGGGGGTGAGGGTGGGTTCGCACGGCGAGTGTGGAGAGACAGCGGACCTTCTGTTCAGCAGTCTTCCTACTATCACACAATAGACGAGCCTTTAGCGTGTTGAATTAACGCACTGCCGCATCCAGCTCGCCTTCGCGAGGGACAGTTGTGGGGTCGGGCAGACGCGTCGTAGGTATGAATTCGTTCTCCAAGACAGACGCGGCCAAATGGGCAGAAAATCTGTGATACTTTCCCAGAGCGAAGTCCAGGTAACAGAAGGACGAGGGTTCTCGCTGAACATATAGTCTACGTCATATTCACACACCAGTTGGAGGAATTTAAGGAGCAGATGGGTTCTATTGCTCATCAAAACGTCCAGTTGCTCTTCAAAAAGGACGAGGCCGGAAATGAAGCCAGCGTGAGCCTGTACTGATGGCACATAAGAGATATGCTTGAAAATCACACATTGTTTTCTCTCACTATTTAAATTTGTCTTTGGGTAACAGCTGACTACACAGGCCAACATAAATCTGTCACTGATGGGATTATTACTGTATAAGTATGACACTGGTTTTCAGATTACTTTAAGTCTTTATACCACAGTTTTTATCATTTTAAAGAGAGAGGTGGATAAAAACAAGTTTACATATGCTGTAAATAATAAAAAAATAAATAAATCCTGCTACAAAAAACAAACAGACAACAGTGGTTGCCAAAAATTCAAACACAAAAAAAGGTAACAACTATCAACTCTTATAAAAAATAAAAAATAATAATAATAATAAAAAAGTAATAATCATTAACTAGATTATATAAAATATACATAACTTACAACAAAATTGAATCAGACTTGTGCAGGGACTTCTGGGAATGTTTTCTCATATATTTACTTGCAAAGACACACCATTTTACCAATAAATTATTTCTTATTTATTTCTTATTGAGTATTATGGCTCTACAGTGTAAATCTACAGTATTTTACCATCTACAATGTAATTCTACAGTATTTTACAATATAATAACATGAATTATATTATTTATAATTTTTACATTTACAGGTATGGAATTTACAGGTATTTTTAAACAAAATTCTCATAAAATTGTATTTTTTAAAATTAATTTAAGTCTTTATACCACTGTTTTTACCATTTTAAAGAGAGAGGTGGATAAAAACAAGTTTACATACACTGAAAAAAAAGATCATTCTACAATACACAAAATTCACCACAAAAAAGGTGACAACTATCAACTTTTATCCCTAAAATAATGCAACAATCAAATAGCATAACGGGACTTCTGGGAATGTTTTTCTCATATATTTACTTGCAAAGACACACCATTTTACCAATAATTTCTTATTTATTTCTTATTGAGTATTATATGGCTACACGGTGTAAATGCTAATATATAATCAAATTCACACTTTTTAATTCCAAAGGCATACAGTACACTCTACAGTATTTTACAATCTAATTACATACATCTTATTATTTAGAATTTTTTTATTGTAGTGTTTTACAATTTTTCTCATAAAAATGTATTTTTATATTATTTTATATTTCTTTTAACCAATAATCTGTTTACTAAATACTGATAATCCAAAGTCTATGTATTTTTGACAAAGTTCAACAAATCAAATATTCAAGATAGGGTAGACCAAGTGTGAATGTTTAAGAATCAATCACTGAAAACCCCTATTCCAAATACTGGCCGTCACACATCCCGCTAAATGTGTATGAGTTACCAAACAAGTGAAATGGTTGTAGAGGCCTAGAATCAGATTTACTGATGTGATTCTGTTGGACTAATAGTCCACAACTTTTATTCCTGCTACTTTAGCCAGTTCTGTCCGAGCAGTTTCTCTTTAAAGCCCCTGCATCGCGTTTGACTTGCCACGGATCCTGTGGACATAAAATCTCACTATAAAAAGATTTATATCACTCTCTTTAAAATTGATTTATATTACATGTCTTTAGACCATTTCTCCTCTAAAAAAGTCAGCGATGTGCACACAATAGACAGGGCGATCATTACCACAGTAAAAGGTGGTTGTGGCAAGTCTTTTCATCCTTGCAGGAGAACTAAATTTCACATGACTGCACCTTAAAAAAATTCAATTGAATCATATATCGTCAGCCAAGCTCGAGGCAGAGCAAGCATCACGTCCAAAGTGATCATAACTGTGGCCCATAACCTTTGAAGTAAACGGTCAGAAATCTCCGAAATCTCTTTGACAGGCCGTTACGAAGATAAACCCAAGGAGAATCTGAAGCAAATAATCCCCAGCATTCCGCTCTCTTCCCTGCATTGTTTTAACATAGTGCCTCTTTCATTCCACCTATTACAATCCTGCCATCACTTCACATTACAGGTCAAAGTTATGGTGCTTAATTACATGCCGCCTGCTCCCCGCTTCTAATAACCTGTCATTTGGGGGGAATTTGAATGTCACACCATATTGTGGAGCCGTAATGGCGTCCGGCAGATCCACTGATGGGACGTTTTAGGACAATTATAGCAGATATTCAAATCGCAGGTGGGATATTGAGTGACCCGCAGCATACACTGATTTTCTGTCACTGAGACACACACGCACACACACACACACACACTTCCTCCTCCATACTCAGAACTTGACCCTGCGATCCTTCGTGCTTGACATTGACAAAATGAACGCCTCCGCCGCCGAAATAGTTTAACTGTAGCCTGATCGCTTTTATTATCCTTCTAATCCAGATATCAGCTATTTCATCAGGCCGGAAGATATGCATGTCATGAATTATTTTGACACGGGGACCTTTTAATTTTCTCCAGCAATATTTCATCCCACCAATCAGCGCCTGAAGTCAGCGGTGCCGCGCGGCCGTGGCAGTGTTAGAGGACAGTGCTCTCCCGACGGCTTCAAATCATCTGGGAGCTGTAATGAGCTATGGACACAATTATTATCATCTCCTGTGCTCACACATTTCATCAGCCCAAGGGGGGCAGACGCAAGATCACACGCACAGGGCGCCTTAAACATAACATGAGCTGTTTTAAAGTGTCACATTATATGCCAGGATATTCTAGGTTAAATTCAAACTTTATGACAGCATCTGTTAGAATTTTACTTTTTGTGTATACATTAATGCACTTACAATGAAAGTCTAGGGGCGACAGAGCGACTAATTTTCAGAATAGATGAAATGTCAAAATTATGGCACTTTCTGATAATCTTCAATAATTTTCTGATAAATTTCTGATAAATTTCTTCTATTATTTTCAATAATCTGTTACACTCGAATGTATGTCACATTCTGTTACATCGTGACTTTAAAGGTACTCTGATTACACTAAAACATTAAACATGTTAGCATGAGGCTAGTGTGATTGAATTACCTACAATTTGCACTTTATCAGCTTTCTCAATGTAACTATACAAAGTAATTTAAGTGACCCCAAATTATTATTTGTAGGAACTTAGTTGTGCATAATGTTACATTCACAGTAATTACACAGATGTTTATCCACCAAGAAAAGTAGTTCCACCTTAAAAGGTCAATTCTTGCACAATTTGAGCAGAAAAGGCACAATTTATGATTGCTTTTCTGTCTGATTTTAGCACTGCTTTGCAATGTTATTGAAATGCAATATTGATAACCAATGTTTGATATTTCAGTCTTTTTCCATTCAGACTGACTTGACTTAAAGTTAGCATGCAATGACAATTCATTTTGTAAATGCATGTTTTAGATCACATGTTATAGAACAATTCACCAATAAATGCTTAAATGTTTACATTATCTAAATATGACCATGGTAAATTTTAAGTCTCTGTATTCAATTTTGAGTGCAATGCACACATCTCAAAATCAAATCAACGATAGATCTAAATCCCAGATCAACATTTCTTTTTTCTTTGTCGATTTTTACTTGAATTTATGTCACAATATGAAAGAAAAAGATCTGTTACTACTTCCGAGACTTTGATAACAGTTAAACATTAAAATGTTAACATGAAACTTATAGTAGAATCATCTACAACTTCGTACAAAGCTATATCCAATGTAATGATAAAGTACTTTAACCAACCCCAAACAATTCCTTAAAGGAATAACGCATAATGTTACACTCATAGCAATTACAGTAACACATTTGCAGATGTTCATCCGCAGAGAAAAGTAGTCCCATGTTACAGTTCAAATACGTAATAAACATTTTTACAGAATAATTGCATTTAAAAGTAGTAAAATAAATTACGAGCTTCAAATGTATGTTTTTAAACACTCCAAAATGTCTTGCCCCACACTGTAAAAAAAAAGAAAAGAAAGTTGAGCCAACTTAAAATTTTAAGGCAACCAGCTTCAGCAGATTTTTGAGTTTTCTCAACTTGTTGTTTTAAGTTTATACAACAAAAATTTGAGAATCTCCCACAAAAATAAGTTGAGTAAACTCAAAAATCTGCTGAAGCTGGTTGCCTTAAAATTTTAAGTTGGCTCGACTTTTTATTTTTTTTTATTTTTTACAGTGCATAGATTTCTGATTGTAAATACATTTATGTTAACATGTTTTCAGAGGTTTTTACAAAATGAGATGTGATTCGAAATTATTTCCGGTGATAATCAACATTATGCCATAGATTACTTTTTATTTAACCTAGTACTGTTTTAAGCTTGCTAACTCAACTTCATTAAAATATATACTCAAACATGGAATATTAGTTAAGTAAATAAGAAACAGACTTCCTTATAAACGCTTCGAGGAACCACAAGACCCAAATTTAGACCTGCTTACTATCTTTTAGACCGTCTGGTTGAACTAACCTTGCTGTATCTTGATTTCTGGAGATAGATGTATGTAGAAAAGCTGGTTCCATTCTACGATCTGGTGAATCTATGACCTTCTCTGAGCCAGATGATGACCCTAGATTTAAAATGAAACATTACAGAACAAGACGCCATTCCATCAGCCTTTGAGGAAAAGAAAAATGTTTCAATTAAATCTCCAGTATCAGCACCAGCGCTGATTACACACACACTTTCACATCCTCAAAAAGTTATTTGACATAAATTACGGGTGTCACATCATTTTCCCGCACACAGAATGTAATTTACGGCCGATCCCATTGACTGGGAGCTGAACCTCAAATAAAATCGTCAAACTGCCTGGGCAATAAGATGCACCTTTCTCTCCCATCAGCACACAATCAGCCTGCCGGCCGCAGGCAGATTAACAATGCAAATACTGCTCATGATAGTAACGACACATTTATGCACAAATACGGAGCTATGGTCGATATCTTTGAGCGCCAGGGAGGTTTGGAGGCACTAGCTTTATCTGCTTCCCTCTTCATATAAAATGAACTGCCTAGTGAGAGGAGGGAAGAGATGCATCTGTAATACTCAATAAATTAAAACATGTTTTAGTGGAATTCACAGCAACACACTGTATTTGTGTCCAAGGTGAGTTTAAAGGTCTTTATGACGGTTTGCTTTTCAGTCAAATGTAAAACAATGAAAAACATCAGGTTTATGAGTATAATGAATATGCATATACACTGTATATATTATTACATAAGGCTTAAACAACTATAAAAGGAGCTTTTCTAGATGGTTTTCTACACCTACATCAGTAAAAATGTTTATGAACAGAGTTCAGTGACTTTATGAATGTAGTGTTTTAAAAACAACAACATAAAAGACAAGAAAGAAACAAGAAAGTGCTTCAGTTTACCTGTATTTTTCTGACCTAATTGACAAAAACAAAAAAGCAAAAACAATAAAGCATGAAATATTGTGTCATATTTGGCAACTCATAAGTTAGACATTAATATGTTAAACTCATATTGTGGAAATTACAATAAATTTACCTTAGGTCGCTGAAAATGTGGCACTTCTTGTTTACCTTGGTGCTGCTGGCCCTAAAAGTTTCATAATTTAATATATATATATATATATATATATATATATATATATATACACACACACACACACACACACACACACATACACACACACACACACGTGTATATATATATATATATATATATATATGCATTTATAAAATTTATATATATATATATATATATATATACATACAATTTATATATATTAAATTATGAAACTTTTAACTTAATTTTAAAAATTATATATATATATATATGTATATATATATGTATATATATATATATATATATATATATATATATATATATATATATATATATATATTCCTTGTGCGGTCTTTATTTGTGAATCACACTCATGGTCTTCGTGGTCAAAAGTGACCGGACACCTGAATTAATATTTAATAATTAATATTTATGCTATAAATATTATCAATTTTTCCCATTTAAAATAGCACAAAAAAATCTCTAATTTTTATTATGGATTTTTGAAAATTACCTTTCATGCAGTCTGTGTCACATGTATGTTCCCGTTTAGTTCCTGTTTGCCCTTATTTGGTTTAGTTCCTGTAATCATTAGTTAATCATCGTACATTCAGATCACCTGTGTTGTAGGCTATCATTCATCTTGTTTGCTCCTTTATTTGCCGGTCTTTATAAGCCTTCTGTTTCTGTTCAGTCTTGGTCTCGGATTAATGTTATTTTGTATGGTCTACATGTGTTGATGTTAATTAAAACCCCTTTATGTTTACTCCTTCGTCTTTGCCTCCTACTACAACCACGACCCGTGACAGTGTGTAACACAGCTCTAAGGGAATGAAAACATCCTGCAAAGTTTTAAATCTGAAAGTGCACCGTGTATAAAGTTATTGTCTCTCAAAAGAAAGAGTCGACTCTAAATCATTGAAACTAGTTGTTTCTAAAACGAATCTTAAGCAGTTTCATGTTGACGTCAACATGAAATATTAGCATATTGTCCGCTCACTTCGTTGCCACTAGGTGCAGCTTTTGGAGTGTTCAAAATAGCTGTTTCCCTGGTAACGGCTGTACACAAAGCAGCACTGCACACTGCTTTAAATGAAATTGACCAATCACCGCAAATTAGCATCACAAAGGAGGGGTTTGGAAAAATGAATCGTTGAGCGAATTGTTTGGGAGTCGTTGAGCAGATATGGTAAAAATAAATGCATATTATAAGAAAATGAAAGTGTTTTTTGACCTTGCATGCATGTCAACCTGTTGTTAGGGACTCCCAAAACCAAAATATTAACCTTTCATAACCCATGGCACTTTAAAATTATTTTTCAAATAATGTAGCATCTCAGATTAAAATAGAGACTAGGCCTTTAAAATCCATTTTTTTGAAGTCAGATTAGCACCTCCTGGTGAGAGTAAACAAAGAAAACCATGTAATTTCATGGTGTATCCGCTAGTAGTGAGGCTTTTGAATTCCCTGGTTGTTTTTATACATAATTGTTTACTTTTTTTTATTAGGTTGTGGATTTAAATGTATATTAACAATAAATATACTAAACAATAAACTAAAATGATCAAAAAATAGGCTACACCAAAAAGTAGATATTTCCATTTTCATGGTAAAAAGTGGTAATCCATTGTTTCCTCAATAATTTATTTTTAACTCATGAAAATGACTTTCAAGTCAAGAGAGCTTTATTGTCATTCCGCTGTGTGTAGAGACATATAAAGGAATAAAATGTTGTGTCACAGGACCAGGTGTTACGTAAACATATTTTCATAAATTTAAAAAAATACATTTTAAAGAAACTAAGAATAAGTAGGCTATAATAAAATAAATTTATAAAATAATAAAATTAGTTTTCATTTATGTTTACACACAGGTAACAACAGTAAAATAAAATTACCTTTTTTAATTACCTGAAAAAACACTTCTTAGCAAATTCTCTCTCTTTTTTTTTGACCAAATTTGAATCCTTTAGTGTTGTTGGTTGCAAAGTATGACAGATAATGTATCACAAATCCTGCACATTCCTTGGGGTTTTTCGACTACTCACTGCTGCTCATAAGGTATGGGAAGAAGTCGACATGTAAAGCGGTTGGCAGAATGGGTCTTAAATCAGTCTTAGTCTTACTGAGTCTCAATAAACACTTGCACAGGGCCCTCACAAAGCTGTCAACAAACACTTAAGCACATGTCAAGGCGAAACATGCACTTTGTCCTTAAATGTGATCATTTAGTTAGGCAGCAGTACTTAGCTGCAACGAAAATGCATGTAAAGCACAGCCAACCACTGCCCCCTAGTGTAAGGACTGACACAGTTACTATAATAAAAGTGTCAGACATTTCACCAGAGGCTTGCAGAGGTCTCCCTAGGCAGCTCTGGCTTTTGAAAGCCAAAACCTATAGAGTCACATAATACTAACATAATTACCCCCAGCTAAACCTGCCATACGAGCACAGTATGGTCGCCATATGCGCGTCTTCCAGGCCTGTGGCCCAATTTAAGTATCTGACCCACTTCACATTGTGATAGTGGCATTAGGGTCTTTCAGATAGAGAGATGAAGGTGTGTATGTTGGATAAGGTGTGCTGTGATGATTGATGAGGTTTCCTGCGGCTTTCTCTCTGCACAGCCTTCACAAGAGGAGCAAAGCAGAATGACTTTGTCCTGATATCTCAGGGAGCATGGACTACTAATGCTGCTACACTAATATTAAGGAATCTAGACTAGGAAAGTGTTGATTTACCAATTTAAGCTTGGTGATCTAATGCCATTGCCGGTATAGATCATAGTTGGCCATGCACGTCTCTGCTGTCTAAGCAGGGCTGAAGGAAGTGGGCGTCCCTTACGGCTGTTTACACCCATCATTGAACATAACAGACTCTCTTTTTCTTCTTCTTCTACTGCTGCAGGCCTCAGCAGTTCAGCTGTCATGGTGATGCTGGTAGTGCCCCCCGGATTGGAGGTTGGACCCTGGATTTAAATAAGCAAAAACTGCATTTACAGCAATGCAATTACAATGGATGTCTATGGGGCAAGGAACTGTACCAGGACAAAAATATAAATAAAAAAAATATAGATAGACTTAAAGGAGAGTTGTGTAATGTTGTATCGGTAACGCATAATTAAAATTAGCTGAACTCCTAGAAGGGAAAATTTAGACAGCTTTACCATTCAAATAACACATTTTTGTAGTGGCTGACAATATGGGTGACAATAAGTGCCATAATATAATTAAATATAATATATAGACTATCGTTCAAAAGTTTGGAGTCAGTAAGATTTTAGGGATTTTTTTGAATAATAATAATATTAGCAAGGATGTATTAAATTGATCAAAAATCAATTCCATTTCAAATACATTGTTCTTTGTTTATCACAGTTACTGCAAAAATATTAAGCAGCATTTTCAACACTAATAATAAGAAATGTTTCTTGAGAACCAAATCAGCATATTAGAATCATTTCTGAAGGATCATGTGACACTGAAGACTGGAGTAATGATGCTGAATATTCAGCTTTGCCATCAGAGGAATAAAAATATTCAAATAGAAAATTATTTATTTTACATTTTAATAAAATTTCAGAATATTACTGTATCAAATAAATGCAGCCTTGGTGAGCATGAAAGACTTTTCAAAAACCATTAAAATCTCAAATACCCCACATTTTTGAACGTAATGTAACTGATATCAATAATTAATTGTATTTATTAATCATTTAATTTATTAATAGAACTCAGTTGACAGTTAATGAGGTACCATGCATAAAATTCATCAAATGAAGTCTTATTTTACACAACATTAAATCAAAATGCACAAAGCTGTCAGTATAATTTGGTACAGACAAAGTATGGGGATAAACACCACAGTTAATCAGCCAAACAGACATATTAGAATCTTGAAATGGCTAAATAGCAGCCGATCAATGAGCTTGATCAACATATATCAGTCTGTCACGTCATTTTTGTTTGAAAAAATAAAAAATGAATACAAACACTACGACAAATAAAAGCGCCACTTTTCTGGAACGCCTCGCAGCATAACTGTGAATAAAATCAGTTTTTTCAAACTGAGGGATGAGCCAGAATTATTTGCTGTGGTAGGTTTCAACATGTTTGAAACCTTTAAAGCCATAGTAGAACCCATTTATTCACAGTAAGAAGCTTTCACACGTTAACTGACATAATCATCAGATTCGTGGGCAACCTTAGCATTCAGCTGAAAAATCATAAAAAATAAGAAGAATGTTACAGTAACAAATTGGTGCCACCGAGGCTAATAAAACACAATTTCCAGTAAAAACAAAACACAAGCCAAATTTATTTGATCTATTTAATAATCCTTGTCATTACTGTGAAGAGCCAAGAATCGTGTGTCCTAAAACTCTTTGTATATAACAGCGAATATGCACTGTACATGAGAAGCTACTAAAATCTACCATCTGCCATGGGCTCTGGTTCTGTGTTCTTGGAATAACAGTGAACAGCAGCTTAAAACGCTTCAAGGAAAGATGGTATACAGTACAAGATCAGGGAAATAAAATTACAGAAAATGCAAAACTTGATTCAATTTGGATTTTGTTCATGAATATAACACTGCTGGCCTCTATCTCATCTTAAACCCAACTAAAAGCACGCCACTGTGTGATACCATTCTATACACTAATGCTGTCTTTGTAACAAATTCTCATCGTGAACCGACATGATGCGACTTAAAAAACAGTCTTAAAGCATGGCTGATTAGGAGGAAAAATATAAAAAGGTGCATACACTGATACTTTACTACATCCCAAGTTTTCCAGCATAACAAGGAGAAAAATAAAACGACAGGGACATACTGGTTTAACTCATTCTGATATCGATGTGTGCAGGTCTCCTTTTGGGAATGCACATACATGAGACCATCAGTTGCGGGAGAACATACACACATCCCTGAGCGGACTGAACGTCCTGAATGCGATATGTGAGGTCAGTCGATTATCGAAACTGTTAAAAGACACAGTCGGTCAGGGAAAACTCAGAAAAAGAGGCAAGGGGTGATGGTCATGCAGAGGTGACGGGCACATAAGCGGTCTTTTGGCTAGCAAGTGAACCCCACATTAAAAATGACCATGTTTATGAAAGGCCCTGAACAAAACATTCAGATTTATGGTATTTAGGAACACACACACGCACACACAAATCATTTTATAAATAGTCAGCATGGCATAAAAGGAAAACGGTATTGATGTTTAAGAAAGGTACAAAAAGAAAAAAAAAAAAAAAGTTTATAATATCAATTCCTAAAGGATCAGAGCTATTTTACAACATATTTTGCTAGTGTAAAGAAGGTTATCTGGTGTTTGGCACATGCTATAACATAAAAGGTTAGCATTACACACATAGTAACAGCTATTTCCTTGTGGCTTCCTTTTATTGGATGCGTTAACCGCTAATTATTATTACCACACACCAACCAGTGCTGGGGTTTTAATTGTGTTTTATGTGAAATCAGCTCTGTGAGGAAGAGTGAACCATCGCTACACATTTCAAACCTAAAAATCACGTCTTCAGAAGGCTTTAGAAGTTCAGACGAAGCGAATAAAGAGGATTTAAAAACGAGAAAATTAATCAACAAGCTACATAGCAAAAGGCAAACACAGAAGGAACGAGTTAAAAAAAAAAAAAACCTTAAAAATACGGCATGCTTTGAAAAGTGCTGATGAATAAAGTGGTATTAGGATTATCAAATAATTGACAAAAAAAATAAAAAAAGTTGTTTAAAATGTAAAAGAAAGCTGAGATGAAGGGTTAGAACACATCAGAAAGCACCCAAATTTGTAGAAATTTAGAAAACCTCAATGTAGGACCCGCCTGGCGAAACCCCCAAGGTGTTGTTTAGTCTCAACCGAAACAAACCCGTAAGGAGAATCTGTGGCGAATCGTTTGAAAACCTTGCCCCGACCAAACAAAAAAGGTGAATAAGAGAGAGCAGATACACACAAAATGCTTTCTGTGAACTTCTCCCGGTTGCTCTCAGGTTTTAGTGTCTCGTGTGGTGCGTATGCAGCGCTAACGTGAGTTTCAGGAGCAGGTTGGATCGCGAACCATTTACAGCCGCCGGTTGTGGCCTTTTTTAAAGTTGGAACAAGGTTATAAGTTTATTGCGGATGCGCTCTGCAGTCTGGCACGTGGAGCTGTAAAGGTGCGGGGCATGCGGGGAGTCGTGGGGTCACCAGTAAAATGAGCGGGACAGGAAGTTGGCGGCCGTGCTCAGCCAGCTCACGCCATCCTGCATGGAGCCCAGTCGCGTTACAGCCTTGTGCTGCTCCTGAGACGGGCTCTCGTCCTCAGGCAGATAATCTGGCAAATGTATGTTCTGCTCGACCACCACATCCGAGTCCTCTTGGAATGGGATTACAATCTGGATGGGAGGGAAAGAGCACAATGGGAATGACCCATTTTGTTATCATTTCTAAGCTTGCAAGCATAATTAAATTATTTATGTCTTATATATATATTTAAAAAAAAAAAAAAAAAAAGTTATATATATATATATATATATATATATATATATATAAAATTTGCAGCCAAAACAACAACCTAACCATCTTTGTGATACAACATGAAAGAACTATTAAGGCTGAGCAATATATCAGATACATATAAATTACTTATACTTGATATGTAAAATAAAACAAGACATACAAAAACAGAAAGATATATTCTGCCCCAACTTTCTGTCTCAAAAAGGGGTTGCATCCACAGAAGCAGAAAAAAAGTGATTAAATTGGGTCTTTAACCATTGTTAAAATGAGAGTCAGTTCTTTGAACTTTGCCTATTTCAGTGAATTGGTTCATGGCTCGAAAATGGTTAATGAAGCCCTCATGCGGCATTTAAGAATTATAATTTTTTGGAACAAAAACATTGGTGCACATGGCCAAAATAAAAAAAATAAAAATAAATACAGTAAGTAACATTTTATTATTGTTGTCATTATTGGTGCTAACAGTACACTGCAAAAAAAATGACTGTCCAAAATTAAATAAAGATGATTGGAGTATGTTTTACAAAACTTTCTTTGTAATTGTGAAATTTACTAGCAATTTCAGGGTGAAAATTGTTTCTACACTAATTTTTTTTAAACTATTTTAAAGCAAATGCATGTCAAGGATCATCAATTTATAAGACAAAATATTTTTTACTTGTTTTAGTCCAGCCCTACTAACTATATTGCTGTTTTTCTTAATACACAGCTCTTCGTTTGTGTCTGTTCAATGCTAAAAAAAAACAAAAACAAAACAGTGGATAAGACCATTACTCAATCAATTGTGCCACCTTCTGGTTGAAGAAGGAAGTGCATAGTAAAGCAGCATCCAAGACCTCCGGGATGACAGCCACCGGAGGTCGTGACTGTGCCGCTGCAGGTAGAGATTGCCCTTCCAGTTCAACCAGAGAGGACACATCTTTCTTTAATTACCACACAGTGCCTATTTGCACTGCATGCAAGAGTGTGTGTAGGTGTGCGTGTCTCCAGGGTCCTCTGACACAAGGTTTCAGGGCAGAGGGACATCCTGAGAGATCATGTGGAAAATGAGTAAGTCTTCTGATGGAGCGGGTGTAGCAGGGCTCACTACCCTCAACATGTTGAACTGCAGCTTTGAGGACAGATGCAGACATGACATCATTGACAACAAAATTAAACGCAGGCCGAAAACTGTCATTTGAAAGATTTTACATTGAATGCAAAAAGAGATAAATTTCCCAGCCAAAAAAGGAAAGCGGTCTAGCTTCAACTAGTGACATGAAGGGGAGTAGAAGACTATTTTCATGCTAGCTTCAACTGTTTATTGTGTGCATTCTGTTCATTTGATTTACTCACCTCCGCTCCATCTTCCCCCTTCACTACATGCTGTGCCTTCATGACTTTGGTTGAAGCTATAGCAGTTCCCAAGGCCTGAAGAATGAAGAAACAGTTGAATTACTTTATTAAAGCTTTTTATTTTATTTTATTAAAAATACAAAAAGCAAGACACTTTTTAAATGTTTTATTAAAAAATAACATACATACATACCATACATACCATACCATACCATACATACCATACAATCTATAACTATATATGCAATCAATGCAACCATTAGCTAATGATAATTCTGTTAAGTCTGTAGATGGTCACACGGATTGTGCTAGACTGTAAACTCACCTCAGCTTTCAAGTCTGATCGGATCCTCACCACACATCTCTTCACAGCCATCTGGAAGGTAAAGCTGATGACACCTTTGATCTTTAGCAGGGCTTCTTCACAAAGACTCCTCCGAGCCTGACATACACAGACACAGAGTGTCAAATTGTGCAGAACCAAACATCTGAATCTCCATATGCTCTGATTAAACAGGTTCCATTACAAGCTGTTTGACTGCAGTTACCGAATCATCAAGCCCGTCGATCTGAAGCACCACTGTTTTGGCTCGTTTGTTCGTTGAGCCCAGGAAAAACTGGGCTTTTCTTCTGCAAGAGGCGGCCGCTTCTGCCTGTTCGGCCTCCGCGCTGCTGGAGTTCTGCAGGATCTCGTAGATCTCAGACGCTAGCAGCTTGGTCTCGCCTGGCGACGTGCCCCTAGTGAAACACATCACAGATCACTGTAGGACTCACAAAAGATGACAAAAAAGAACAATAACAGCCACTGTTGATGAACAAAGAAATAATTATGCTCGTCTAGTCTGGTTAAAAGATCGTGTATTGTACATTTCAGTTCTTGTCGGTGCTGATATTTGAAAAGGTCATCACTCATGCAGACAAGAGGAGACAACATAGATCTGCGCAGGGGGGGAAATCTGCTGGCATGAGAGCTGGAGAAAAGTCAGTCTGATGGAGCTTGAACCAACTAACCTTTAGCACGTACAATATTGTGATTCATCAAGTGTCATGCAATCCATACGGTTTAATATCACAAGTAAGCAGAAATGCATATTGAACTTGACTAAATTAAGCTTAAAAATGAATAGATTGATGCATCATGGTAAGAAGAGAAAAAATATACTGTTACTGTATTTTAACAATACTGTTTTGAAGACAAAATCAAATAAAATAAGATAAAAAATTAAATTAAATTTCACTTTCTGTGGATGTTGCCCATCGGGAAGGAAGAAAAAAACTGAAATGCGTGAATAAAAAAAAAAAAACTATTAAAAAACTATTATTAAACTATTATCTTACTTCTTTTATATATTTTTTTTTCTTTGATAGATTAATAGCCTTATTGTGCTGCAAATTTTCTTAAAGACACCCATAAAAACCAACCAGGAAATTGTTTAGTCTTCAGAATATTTAGTTTTTATTTTTATATTATATTCTAATTTGTCAAATTTGGACATTATTTTCTCATGTGCATTCCCCGATAACAGGCAGCTGTAGATGATGGGCCCTTGCTAAATATATGATCATATGGCAAAAATCATGCACAGGTTACCCACTGGCACATATCAACCCACTCTCCCCTTCTGAAAAGGAAAAGTGGCGGAAAAGTCTCAAATAACTAATCAAAAGTTAGTGAAAATGTATATTTAGCCAATCAGATATTTGGTCACTAACTATAATCAAGTGACCTGTTCGTTTAATAGGGTTAAAAAAGACAGTAGTTCATTGACATCAGCATTTGAGGTCAGGCGTGACATCAGGATCTTGATATGCCCTACAGGCGCTAATGGGGGAGATGCAACGCTGCCATCACTCATGCAGAGTTACAGGAACGGACATCTGCTCCCTGGCATATCTGAGCTGCCAGACCTCCGAGCTTCCCATGTACACCTGAGGGAATGCTGATCTATCGGCATCTATATCCTCCGTCAAAAGGAAGATGTTTATCAACATATGCAGTCAAATGCTAGTATTAAAGACACAACGTGAGAAAACACTGAACATTCATAAAAAAAAAAACAAAAAAAAAAAACAATTCAAGCATTAGCACTGCTTATTTCTGAGCTATGTGGTCTCATCAGGGGTGATGAAGGATTCCTTCACTTCCTCTAGCCATATAATTTCACAGACTGGGGCGATACACGACCTCTACCCAAAGTCGTCGTGCCGGAAATAGTGACGGGCAGCTTGTGGAACTGCAGGGCACTCCTTGATGGCGTCTGTGCTAACTGAAGTGACAGGTGAATCAAAGGGGGCGGGCAGGGAGTCGCCCTGAGAGAAGGATATGCAGCTCTCTGCCAACCATTGGCACTTCTGTCGGTGAGGCTCCATGTAAACAGAAGGCACTCACTGTCTAAAAGCCTGCAGACTTTCGCACTTGAAATAAGCCTGAACTGCAGCGAATATACACATACGTGAATCCTTGATTCCTGCGCCTCTATACTTATAGCCATGGGGGTGTCAAAAACATGCAGTTGTATGAATATTTAAAGAATCAGTTGGCATCTACAGTGCTGTTTGACATATGAGGTAAAAGAAACCCTGAGTTTCATGTTTTCTAAAAGCACAAAAAGAGGGCTCAACAATATATTTTTTTTCTGCAGTAAATCAGATTTGCGTTGGCACTATTTACTCCATCACAAAAAAAATTCTGTCATGAGTTAAATAACAGTAAAAAATTATCTGAATTATTATTGGTTTATTATATAATACTACTTTTTTATTGATAGTTATATAACAAACTGTTGTTATTAAAATTATTATTATTATAGTTTATTACATTTATTAACAAATAATTTGACAGGTTTTTAATGAAACAGCACTAATGTAGCTATATGACATCTATAAATTTATAAACAATTTTGCTAGAAAATGGTGGCTTATCCTAAGTTTCTACAAAATCTACATCAGCCAGCTAAATAACATCATATTTTGTGATATTTACAATATAATTCAAACGTTTGTGGTCAGTAATTAAAAAAAAAAAAAAAGTAGTAGTTTATTTTGCTTACCAAGTTTGCATTTTCATTGACCAAAAACTACAGTAAAAACAAACAAAAATATATATATATTTTTTAAAGATTCTTTTGCATATTAACATTTTTTATATCCTGTGATGGAAAGCTGAATTGTAATATTGTCACTCTAATATGCTGATTTGGTATGCAAGAAACTATCATTATTATTAATGTTGAAAACAGTTGCTTTTGTGGAATATTTTATGAATAGAAAGTTTAAAGAAACAACGTTTCTTTGAAACAAATCTTTTGTAACATTATAAATGTCTTTACTGTCACTTTAAAACATTTTAATGGACCTCTGTATTAATTTCTTTAAAAAAAAAAAAAAAAAAAAAAAAATCATACTGATTGAACAATATTGAATTGAATTTCTTTATTATCATTGTATATACATACAACCTTCTTTGTACCAGAATTTCGCATGCAACTTCCCCACTAGATGCAATTAATTAATTAATTAATAAAAATAGATTACTTTAGTTTGCCGAAAAATAAGATAATTCTGAAGAATTCTAAATATGAACTCCTCCATATCTGTAGTGGTATGATATTCTCTCTGGCGTCTTAGACTGACCTCTGCTGGACATTAACCCATGGCGAGCAAACAAATGCAATCGTGCACTACATCAGGTTGCTTGACAGTTCACATTACGCTTCAAGAGCAAGCTTGCATCATCACTCCCATTTAGCTTCAAAACAGACAAATCTGCTTATGACAGGACGACCTTTCTCATGCACTTAAAATCTGCCCACCACACACATTCACTTCAACTAAAGCAGCAGGATGAGGTTTTCTGCAGGAAAGTGCAAAGCGAGCTCGTGTTGCCTTCATGTTTTGTGGCAGCGTGACGGGAGCGACTTACTTCTGCATGACGTTCTGCAGGCTCAGCATCATTCCCAGCTCGTCCTTCATCTTCTCCCTGTTGGCGCGGCATTCTGCCAGGTAGCGCACCGCCTAGAAGGACACAAAGCCATTAAGGGTCACGCAGGGACATTACAGAGGCAAACCGCCAGGCACCGCTGTGATAACAGATCCATTAACACAACACCAAGAACTACTTGGGTCAGAGTTACTGTGTGTGTGAAAAAGTGTGTTATTCCAACATTGTCCAAATATCTCCACAGGTGCGATGTCCTTCTGAAAGAGGTAAAACAAAGTAGGGTCCAAACTCTGAGGGCACATTAAAATTTTGGGGCTCAAAATCTAATTTTAAACTGGAATTAGAGTTTTAGAATTTAAAAACATTGACATTATTATAGGTTGTGCACTATTTCTCACCAGTCAAATAAGGACATTTGTGATCAGACCATATCACACAAAATGCCAGATGTTCTTGCTTCCACTGAAGAACAAGATGCTCTGGAGCATTCTCAAATCATACTGGGGAACATGGACACAGACGTCTCTGTCCATCTTACAGAGGAAGAGAAAACACTTTCCGGTCTGGACATTCTGCATTGTAAAAATACTAGACAGCAGGTGGCAGTCATGTGATGTGTCTATGGACAGCTGGGTGGGCAATGAATGATCTGATTGGTTGATACAAATGCCTCAATATCCAACAATTTAATAAATAAAAATAAAACAATAATAACAACAACAACGTTACAAATTTTTGTAGATACAAATATAGCAGGAGGCAGTAATAAAATATTATTTTAACATTTTATCATTGAAATCTAATCTATTTGAGTGATAGATAAATAAATAAATAAAAATAATAATTATTATTATTATTTATTACAAATATAGCGGCTGGGTAGGCTTTGAGTGATCTGGTTGGTTTATACTCGAATACTTTGATATAAAACTACTTGGAAATTTTAATGGTATAATGAGTTAACTTGATGTTAAAGAAGAAAAATTTGAAAATAGTAAATGCTGTCTATTATGCTTGATGTTGGGATATCTGAATTCAAGTTAAAGCTAAAAATCGCTTACAGTAAACTATAAGTAAACCACTCATAACATTTCCCAGAAAAATGATCAAATTATTTGTAGCTATCAAAACATTACTGCTTGTTTGAGAATATCAACATACACCAAAAATATGCATGTTTATTACAGCATAAATGTTCTTACTGGAACCCTATCATCATCATCATATATTTTTGAGTTCATAAAGACCCCTAATTTGAACCCTTAATTACCACTATGCTTACATGGTAGTAAACATCTTGCAGGTCACTACAGAAAAACCGTCTGCACAAGTCTTGACTGCAGATGTCTTATAAACAGAATCTTACCAATAGCGCAGAGTAGACGACTTGTGGATTGGGATGATCGAAGAAGAGAATGAGGCCTGACAAGCAGCCTTGATCTTCAACGATAGCTCGCCTGTTGAGGGGGTCAGCAGCTAAGTCCCTCAGCTGATTCACCACAGCCAAGGCATCAGGCTCCCCGCTCATGGTGCTCCCACACCAAGGGCCATGCACATCAAATACACAGATCTTTGCTGAGGGGGAATAAAAATAGGAACTGGATAACTTCTGATATAACGGAACATGTTGACAGACACACAAAGGTTTACCATAAAAACAACATAAAAGCTGGTTTGAGCTTAATTGCATTAACCTGATAAAAAGTTTGCCTGCTCAACCTGATATTAGATTTTTTTTTAAATATACATTATCATTTTTTTGTAAATATATTTAAACAAAAAAAAAAAAAAAAAAACAACAACAACACGAATCCGAGGTTTATTGACTGACGTCACTCAGTAAATATGCATTGCTGTCGCGCGTGCGTCGTTTCGCATTGATTTACAGATGATCTCTATACACGTGGCTTATTATTGGCTTTCATCGTGAACTAAATGACCCATGGTGGTCATGTCTGATTCACATAGCACAACATAGCATTACAAGGCCTTTAAATGGGGCCTGTGCTAACTGGCTAGCATTAACACGGCATCAGAAGGCAATGACAATCTGAATTCTCATATGAATTATAAAACTGCATGTAAAAGCAAACATTTGAAGCTTATTTCTCATTCATATTTAGTCTACAGACATCAATACGTGTGGATCTGAATGTCTTCCTATGAACAAAACGATGCCAGCACGCAAAAAGAGAAAGGCAGAATCTGTTTCTATCAGGACGCAAATAAATATACACCTGTATGAAGCCAAATAATAGTAATAAATGTATAAAAAGAGTTTTTGATTCTTATGTGCGTGGTATCTGTCTTGTTAACCTTGTGTGTGTTGTGGCACTGTTGTCCACGCATAACCTTACAGCAAACACGCCCAGGACGACTCCTCGCTCCCGATGATCCTGTCCAGTCAAAGAATCAAACCCGCCGACAAATGAACTGCTGATGGATACGCAACTGGATGTAGCTCGTATAATAACGACGACGGTGAATATGGTTAAAAGTCTCTATGACAGCTGTTCTGGTCAGGTATATTTGGCCATTATCTGCGGAGCTTATAGCACCCTTTACAACACTTCCTGGATTTAGACAGACTGATTGGAAGATGTGGACTATGACGCCATGCGTTCTTGACCAATTAGAAAGTGTTTTACTGAGACAACGTTAATTTCTCATGATATATAAATATTAAAGCAAATTATAGAACTATTTCAGATCTGAACCAAAAAGTATTTGGCTATTGTAATTGTTTTTATTCTATTGCGAAAATACATACAAAGCATCAGCCAAGGAAGCAAGTAAAAATGCTAAATAGCATATATTAATATATTTTATTGATTGGGTCCCTACTAAAATACATGAAAAAAAACAACACGTGACAAAACAATACATGACAAATCAAATGTAACTGATATAGGCAGAAAAGAAACATAAAAACAACTGTATTTCCTCTAATGTAGACGAACAGATAAAAATAGTCTAGTTCAGGAGAGTGCATTTTTATCTGTTGCCAGTATACATAAAACAATAGAAGGGCGAAGCAATGCAATAATAATACTACTACTACTAATAATAATAATAATAAAGTACATGTTTGATACGATTTTATTTAGGTAAATATTTTAAAAGATTTCCAAATAATCAAATCTTTTATTTAATTTATTTATTTATTGCTGTTTGATAACCTATAATTAAGTAGGAGTATTCAGTATTGTCCTTTATAAAAGCTATATTACCAGATTTTAAGATGGATTTTTTTAAATTTCTGAATCTGAAACTAAACAAAATTAAATTAATAACATACAAAAACAAAATAATCTTTTTAAACCGGTCATAGTCATCCAACCTCCACTCACTTCCGAAATTCAGCAAATCCATTCCATGGATGCATTCCTGCATGCCTCGTGTAATGTGAGTCATAACTCACTTATGACTGGACAGTTGTATTGTCAATCCACTACTCTAAACCAGTGGTTGACTCCGTACTCATAGAACCCACCCATTGTTGGAATATTCTCAAACCCCATTTGCCAATATTGTTAAGTCCCGCCCTTCTTCCCAAACGTCTGCTCCCGCACTGTGGAAAAACACAGGTAACCGCTGGATAGCACTAGCGTAGCACAGCCAGGATCCTGAAGTCTACTACACTGCATTTTACATGGTAAGGACATCGATATTTTCTTGTTTTGTCCTATTAGAAATCGCGACAACTTTTGTAAACAACTAACATCGCGTTTAATACAACAATGAAACAATAACGCTTGGTTTTTTAGCGCATTTAACCTTTGTGATAAAGTTTGTAGACAGTTCACTAGTCCTCTGTTTGCGGTATCTATTGGTGACAAACACTCAGGTGGCTTACAAAGAAGCAACTAGAAAATGTTTAGTACCTCAGTGTTTTCTGGTAAATGTCAAGGTGAACATCACGTTGAACAACGGCTGTTTGGGAAAGAAGGAGTGTAGGAGACACGTTTGTACTAGATGCTCTTCTGCTATGTGAGAATGACTAACAGTTTACAGACATCATAACGTTTTTCATGTGAAAAACCAGGGTACTCTAATGTGATGTTAAAATTATAAATGAGTCTAAAAGTGATTCTAATTTTTTTTGGTTTTGATCTGAAGATGACCTAGCACACATCCTTGATGATGATGAGACAGATCTGTAAGTGAAGTTACAAGATGAGTGGAAGTCATAGGCGGATAGAGATGGACCTGGTAAGTTCATACACAGAATTACAAGTGCTGGTCATATAATTAGAATATCATCAAAAAGTTGATTTATTTCACTATTGCCATTCAAAAAGTGAAACTTGTATATTCATTCATTACACACAGACTGATATATTTCAAATGTTTATTTCTTTTAATTTTGATGATTATAACTGACAACTAAGGAAAATCCCAAATTCAGTATCTCAGAAAATTAGAATATTACTTAAGACCAATACAAAGAAAGGATTTTTAGAAATCTTGGCCAACTGAAAAGTATGAACGTGAAAAGTATGAGCATGTACAGCACTCAATACTTAGTTGGGGCTCCTTTTGCCTGAATTACTGCAGCAATGTGGCGTGGCATGGAGTCGATCAGTCTGTGGCACTGCTCAGGTGTTATGAGAGCCCAAGTTGCTTTGATAGTGGCCTTCAGCTCATCTGCATTGTTGGGTCTGGTGTCTCATCTTCCCCTTCACAATACCCCATAGATTTTCTATGGGGTTAAGGTCAGGCGAGTTTGCTGGCCAATTAAGAACAGGGATACCATGGTCCTTAAATCAGATACTGGTTGCTTTGGCACTGTGTGCAGATGCCAAGTCCTGTTGGAAAATGAAATCTGCATCTCCATAAAGTTGGTCAGCAGCAGGAAGCATGAAGTGCTCTAAAACTTCCTGGTATACGGCTGCGTTGACCTTGGACCTCAGAAAACACAGTGGACCAACACCAGCAGATGACATGGCACCCCAAACCATCACTGACTGTGGAAACTTTACACTGGACCTCAAGCAACGTGGATTGTGTGCCTCTCCTCTCTTCCTCCAGACTCTGGGACCCTGATTTCCAAAGGAAATGCAAAATTTACTTATCACAGAACATAACTTTGGACCACTCAGCAGCAGTCCAGTCCTTTTGTCTTTAGCCCAGGCGAGACGCTTCTGACGCTGTCTGTTGTTCAAGAGTGGCTTGACACAAGGAATGTGACAGCTGAGACCCATGTCTTGCATGCATCTGTGCGTAGCACTGACTCCAGCTGCAGTCCACTCTTTGTGAATCTCCCCCACATTTTTGAATGAGTTTTGTTTCACAATCCTCTCCAGGGTGCAGTTATCCCTATTGCTTGTACACTTTTTTCTACCACATTTTCCTTCCCTTCGCCTCTCTATTAATGTGCTTGGACACAGAGCTCTGTGAACAGCCAGCCTCTTTTTGCAATGACCTTTTGTGTCTTGCCCTCCTTGTGCAACGTGTCAATGGTCGTCTTTTGGACAACTGTCTAGTCAGCGGTCTTCCCCATGATTGTGTAGCCTACAGAACTAGACTGAGAGACCATTTAAAGGCCTTTGCAGGTGTTTTGAGTTAATTAGCTGATTAGAGTGTGGCACCAGGTGTCTTCAATATTGAACCTTTTCACAATATTCTAATTTTCTGAGATACTGAATTTGGGATTTTCCTTAGTTGTCAATTATAATCATCAAAATTAAAAGAAATAAACATTTGAAATATATCAGTCTGTGTGTAATGAATGAATATAATATACAAGTTTCACTTTTTGAATGGAATTAGTGAAATAAATCAACTTTTTGATGATATTCTAATTATATGACCAGCACCTGTATATGTAGAGTTCTTGATATTCACTCATCCTGTGATTAGAAGAATGAGTATCTTTATATCTCTCTTAGGCTGTAGGATCTTCATCAAAGCCTTATGGGTCCTCCAGGAGTATTGTCAGAAGAATTGCCACAAATCTTCCCTTAGCACCCTGCCCTCGTGTCCATTTTCAGGTAACATGTCAGTCTTTATTCAAATGCATCAAAAAGATATCTCAAACTTTTAGTAATTATGTCAACAGACAATTCAAGTGATCTTTACAAATGATTTTGAGTGCCTGTTATGTTTTTAAATATTTGCAGTCTTTTTCTATTTTATTATTTTCAGGTAGTCTTTCATTCCATCATTATCATAGTGTTTTCCACTTTTATTGCATTTTTGCTTCTCAAAACCTTTAACGTTCTCCATCTTTGGCCTGTCATTATTCAGTTCTCCCATATCATCATATTTCGGTCCTGTTCTGTTTTGATTCCATCATTGTGCTGACAATCAACAATCATGAATCACAGGGACAGGTGTCCGCTCACAATATCTAATCTAGCCTTTTCCTACTGTCTAATCTTTAAAACAAAACTATGATGACATTAAATTCACCTTGAAACTTTTATTACTGTTTCTCTCTTCTCTGCCCTTCCTTCCAGCTGTCCTGTATGTCAGGAATGCAGCATGTCTGCTTTAGGTCAGTTCTCTGGTTCATTGTTGAAAAATCTAGGCCAAAAATACAAGTTTTGCTTAAAAAGTACTTATTTTTTAAATAAAACACCGGCATTATTATTGATCTCCTCTTGACAAAGGAGCTGAATGCTGTTGTGATGTTGTAATTGCTTTATTAATCACTAGGCGATGTTTAAACTGGTTTCCCTGGTGCTGTTTTCTTTGCCGTGGCTGTGAAAACATTTGGTGCTTGCTCTGCTGTTGTAGTTCTGACATTGTTTGAGAGCTTGAGTGTCTGTGAGGGGTTTGTTTGTCGTTGTCGTGAGTCTTGTAAAGTGCCCTGAGCAGGTGTTGTAATTATTAACTGTCCTTTAAACGGTCTTTGGGTCATGCAGCTTCATCCGTTCGCTGCAGGAACGAGTTTCCTTAACAATTCAAATGGACTTGTAGCCACACTCGCTGATGTGGGCTGGATGGACAGAGAAGAGAGCGATGGCGCTGGCAGAAATGGGTAAAAATATTTCTAAATTGATTTAGAAAACAGAAATTTGAATATCGTAATTATCATATGTGTGTTCTGCAGGTTTGAGGCTGATTCTGGGTTGTTTTTCCGCAACCAGCAGTGCAGACCTCTGAGACGTCAACGGTCATTACCCAGCTTGCATCAGGCTGAACCTGCACCACAGAGTCAGACGATCATCAACGATGAAACCATTCAGAAAATCAGTGCTCTGGAGACTGAGCTGGCCAAACTTAGAGCGCAAATTGCACAGATCGTTCAGGCACAGGAGCAAAGTGCTCAATCCACAGGTTTAGTTGCAGTGCTACTTTAGTATTATGTGTATATACCATTTTAGTATTTTGAAGTAGCTTTTGTTTTGATATTTGTAGTTTACATTTTATATTCTAGTGTTCAAAGTTCTGAAATCAAGGCTGAAAGTCTTAAATTTACAATATTAATTGTTGCATGCATTGCAAATACTCAGTATTTTTTTGTTTTCCAATATGAAAATCTCAACTTCCTTGAATCAAGATACATTTACTTGAGATGCAATATGAAGAGATAAAGTCTTGTTTTCTGAGAAATTTAACAAAATTAAGTGGGTTTATACTCTAAACAAGAACAAATGTCGGTCACACTTTATATTAGGTGGCCTTAACTACTATGTACTTGCATCAAAAAATAAGTACAATGTACTTATTGTGGTCATATTGTATTGCAAAACACTTTTGCTGCTATTGAGGTGGGATACGGGTAAGGTTAGGGACAGGTTTGGTGGTATGGGTAGGTTTAAGGGTGGGTTAAGGTGTAAGGGATGGGTCAGCAGTGTAATTATAAATGTAATTACAGAAATTAATTACAGATGTAACTACATATAAGTACAATGTAAAAACTTGTATGTACACAATAAATGCATTGTACCAAATGATTAATTTAAATGTAAGTACACAGTAGTTAAGGCCACCTAATATAAAGTGGGACCCAAATGTCTACCAATGGGTAAGAAAAATAAAATAACTTTCCCTTTATGAATTTTCCCTTTGAAAAAATACTTTTTCTGACCCTATAGGCTGATATTTGTTCTTGTTATAATCATAAACTGTGATGAATTTCTTAGTGTCCAACTTCAATTTATTCCATAATTTTGTTTTTAGTTGGTTTTAAAAAGGTCTTAAATTTACCCTTAACAAAACCTGCAGAAACCCTGTTAGATGTTTTTCATACTTTTAGATTTTCTAGATTCATTTTAATGTATGGAAAAATAGTTTAAATATTTTTAGTAATATTTAACAGCAAAAATGAATGAATCCCACACACTTTTAGTACATGCAAACGTATCAAAAAATACATTTATTCACAACATTGATTGATTATTAGTTATATTTAACAACAACACTGGTTAGTTGTTCTTTATGCCCCAAAAATATGCCACAGTGATGTTAATGTTAGGCATGTACAATACATTTGCTTGCAAAGTGTTGGCATTCTTGCAAAAGACATAAAATCGCACTCTGCTAGTAAATACTTTGGTATTGGTCGTTTTTACCCATTTAAAGTTGCAATTTTTGTGTTGTTTCAGCTCCAGCACCAGGTGGTCCCCCTGTACCCCAAGCTCCACCAATGGCTCCAGTTCCACCTCCGCCGCCTCCACCACCTCCTCCTCCGTGTCCTGCCCTTGGCATACAGCGAAGCTATTCCACCATTGACCTTATTCGAGAGCGTCGTGGGAAAAAGGCAGAGCAGAAGACAGAACTGGAGTCGGCACCTAAAAAGCCAGAGCTTCCCAACATGCTAGACGTACTGAAAGACATAGGGAAAGTGAAGCTGCGCTCAGTTAAGAGGTAAATGTTATAGTGGTGACATACAAACCTCATCATAAATACTTACCAGTAAGGTTCAATTATCCTTTCGTTCCCAGTCTTCAAGAGGACACGAAACCAAAACCTGTTGAGCCCACAGATGCTGCAGCTTTAATCGCAGAGGCCCTGAAACGCAAGTTCGCTCACCGCTACAGGAGCGACAGTGAATGTGATGGCAACTTCGACTTGCCAGCTCCTGAGAATAAGACCCACGTAGAAACACCACTGGTAAGAGAAATCACTCGAAAAAATGATCTCTGGCTTGTTTTGTTTTAGTGCCATCGTCATTTTTGTGCCATTTCTTTTGCAGTTTGGACAGCATATGTTAAAGTCGACTGGAAGGAGGAAACTGTGCTAGGATGGAGCTACTCATCTGAGCAGGTTAATGTAGTTAACCTGATGACCCTTAAATTTCAATAACCGGCTAACTTTTCTTGTTAGCCCTCAAAATGTTGTTAAGTGTTCTTTTAGGTGAGCATGGAAATGCCAAACACTATGCAGTCAATCTGGTTTCCCAGTTGAATAGCTATGTAATTTGCACTTTGAAAAGTTCATTTCTATCAGTACATCTTGTACCACAGCCAGTTCCATCATTAATGCCAGTTACCTGAGAAATTTGTTCTTTTTGTTGGGTTTTATGTATGATTTTATATGTGGATTTATTTGGATCTGTTGAAGGTCAACAGTGCAAATATTCGACCTTGTTGGATTCCTCTCATTTGAAGGGATAATGTTGAACAAAAACACTAAAGTGTATGGCTTGTTCTTTATCAGTGGTTTTATGTGTATTTTTAACACCTGTTTGCACAGAAGTTGTGTCTTCTTCAAAGTTACAATCCATAGTTGCTAGTAACTTTAGGTTTTCTGTCATGTGACCACTAGCAATTATGAAGCACTTTTGTGATCATCATATATAGGGCTTAGATGGTGCTGTTAGTAGTATTTGCTCAGTAATTTAAAATCCTTTTTAGGTTGTAATTTATTATTTTGGAGCATTTGCATGATATGGTTCTGGAAGTCATTTAGTTATTTAACCAGTTTAATAAATTACTTGAATAATGTAATTTTATGACATCAAGCTTGTTATCTCTAGTACAGTGCCGACTTCAGTCTATCAGTAGAATTTTTTGACAGTGTTTGTACCTTAAAAGGTTTGTATTTTTGCACATATAACCAAAATGTCTGCTGTGCACCAAAAGTCAGTGCATGTGCACCAAAAGTCAGTGCATTTGCATTATATTACAGTACAGGATTTCTCATTTCAAAGATTTCTAACTGGATTTAATGGCCAGCACATAGGAAGCAAACCTCAGAATTGAAGGGAATCTCCTGGCGGAGATGTATTTCTGGTTTTATTATGGATTGTGATATTTTATCCAAATCGGTTGATTTTATTACACGCTACAGAACAGTTTTGAATGGACTTTAATTTCTTGAATAAACCCAAAACTGTCGATCTGTGTTTTTTCATTTCTGTAATGATCTTTCTACTTGGTTGCATTTGGACATAAAGAACAGCATGAGCTCATGCCATCCGGTAGAGAAACGTTTTGTGAAGTTTTATTCATCAAAAATGCAACTGCAACAAGTATGTATCAAAAGGTTATACGGCAAAGCCTTTACAAAATGGCTTGACACATAGGTCATCTCCCCAAAATGGCTGTTACAACAAACTGTAAACAGTTTTTTTTTCTTAAATCAACAGTCTTACAGCACTTACAACAAATATACAAATCACCTAAAATAAAGCACCTCTTCTCTTTCCAAATATCAAGAGAAGCACAAAAAACAACTGTCCGTTCTGTACAGAATTCAAAACAATACACAATAATGGAATGTTCAATGTTAAAAATCAAATCATTAAACCAATTCTCCTCCATATATTTAAAAAAAAAAAAAAGGTTTCTCCACGACAAAAAGGCAAAGGGTCAGACAGTGCACTAAATGGAAAATGTGATGAGTTTAAACTGAAAACGAAAGCTGGTTTGGTCACTTAGCTTTGTGCATAGTTTTAAGGCATTGTGTAGCAGAGTGGCTTCGAGACATTCTGAGAAGGACTTATCTTTCTTTACAAAATACAGAGGAGAAAGAAAGAGAGGGGTTCTGGCTACCTACAAAAGGCACCTTTACTTCCTTGTTTCTCCAAAATAAGCAGGTCGGTGAAACCCTGAGCAAAATCCATGGAGAGTCCATTCAGCTACATGTCCCGTGACAAGATCCTTCTTCCATGGTCGAAAGGGTTCATCTCTGCCACCTTTCACAGAGCGACGTTCCTTCAACACATTGTCTGAAATAGAGGGGAGAGAAAGATGCAATGGAGCACAAATGGGATTCTTATGGCATCTGATGCGTCACACCGACGGGGTTGCAGTCCGACAGATCTTGTTGATCATCAGCAGTAGGTTTCGAAAAAAAAAAAAAAAAAAAATGTACAAGTGGTTCTTCACATCTGTGCTTAAAAGGCAATAATCACAGAACTGACATGATTCAGTTAGAAACAATATGTGTAAACAGTCTTCAGAGGCAGCAAAAGGACTGGGCTCTTCACATTTGTATTTTTGTACACAAGGAGGAAGATTGATTTGCAGAAGCACTGGCACACACTCGCACACACACGCGCTCGCACGCATTCGGTTTCACACACATTGTCTTGGTGCGGTTGTAAAAACCTCTCCTTTAAATACTCCAAGGTGTTTCAAATGACTTTCAGAGCAATTCAATGTTTCAAAATGGCACTTTAAAGCCATAGGAGGGGGTTCCTTCCTACCCCACATTCCCTTACAGTCTTTAATCAAAGCATCGGAGTTGAATTAGTAACGCCCAAAAGAAAAAAACAAAACAAATAAAGGTTAAATAAATATATCACAATAATTAAAAGAAACCAAAATTGCAGCAGTAGCCAAATGAGGTATCTATGTATTGCTCTATGTTGAAGGGTAAATGAGCGCTTAAAATTAAATAAATTAAATCAACAAACGAATGAATGAAAAAGAAGAGAACAAATCATCAGTGGTTGGTTGGAGATGGGTGGCGAGCAACTCAAACGAGACGTAAGATGTTTGGCTGAGGGCAGTAGAGGTGTTCTGCGAGCGCTGGGGTGTCATGACTCTTGGCTTCCCTGAGATAAGGCTCTGGAACTGGGCTCTTCTGTGGCTCGGCCCGGTTCGGATTCCCCCTCCTCGGAGCTCCCCGAAGCCTCGGGCTCCATGGCACTCCAACTGGCCTTGTTCAGGCCCAAATGGCCGAGCATGGTCTGAGAGAGCCGCGTGTCTGAAAAGCGTGCCCACTCTGCAAACAGAGGCTCCACCACGTAAGTCATGAAACCTGGTGGCAGAGAAAGAGAATCAGAGGCAGAGATCACAACATCAGCCAGACCATATAAAAAAAATTCATTTTAATAATTATAATATCATTACTACATAATTGTATACACACGTATAACAAAAAGTATAGATATAAAAATACACTATTTAAATATGATATTTATATTGTAGTAATATTACTGTATTATATACACTTTATATATTTTATATTTTTTATTATTTTATAAAAAAGGCAAGTCATTACATTTAATCACAGTAATTAAATCACAGTACAAGTACAGTATTACAAGTGACTGAAATTTTGTATAATTGATTTATCTAATTAAATATGCACTCATTTGCATGCATTTACAGAACAGAAATCTGAACACTGGATAAAGTCAGGTTCAAAGTTCATTTTTCTGACAGAGTTGACTGGTTTTACTGAAGGGATTTTATTGAATTTCAGATGTAAATCAAAAATAAAATGTAATTTAATGATAATTATAATTACATTATTATATTATATTTTATACATGCACATATAAACAACAAAAAAGTCAAACACTGTATATGTATGTATGTGCGTATGTACATACATATATAGTTTTCTGAAATGTGCAATGTTGTATGTTTTATTATATAATGAAATATGCACTCATTTGAATACCTTTTGTTGACATTTTTACAGAAGGGAATTTATTTACTGAATTTAATATTGAATTCCAAATTTTGGATCTCTCTTTTTTTTTTTTTTAACTCTATAAATTAGAAAATACTGTCGACAGCCAGAAAATTCACCATGTTTTTAGGAATGACATGTTATATAAAATCAATCAATCGTTATATGAACAATCCCTTCTGTAAAAACCTTCAGAATATAGATAAGAATAAAACTGGGAAATATATCATACACATAAATGTGTATTTTGGATATTTTCTTTCTACTAGTCTAAAAGAAGATAAGATTATTGAAACAAAATATCTCAAAATCTGAAAACTGACCAGTGCCTGAAAAGACCTGTAGTATCTTGCCTTAAAGCAATATACATACAATACATAATATTTTTACTATTATTCTTTTTCTCCCATATTCAGGGTGAATGTTCTGGTTCTTACCGATTTGAACACTGGCTATGGTGTTGGCTTCACTATCACACAGTGGACTGATTTCAAGTTTATGCTTCTTTTCAATATCACCTGAATAAGACGACAACAAAGCACAAAGATTAGCTTCTGAACACAGTGAACTAACAGCACACGGTGAGAGCATGATCATCGTGAGAACTGGCTACCTTGGTGGAAGAACTCCTCTGTGACCTTCTCACTCCACTGTTTGCTGAGCTCCCACGGTCTACACGGGTTACAGATATCTGCACATTTCAGGGCCATCTGGAACACACGCCAATTTGGTTTTAAGTGCCCAAAAGTGTCTGTCTTTATTTGAAAATATGGTATGCAGCCCTTCTGCTTAAAAACGGGACATCACAAACCTCAAGTACATTAAAGTCAGCATTATAGTGACCAAAACAAAATTAAATTAAAAAAAAATACATATTTGAATAAATTTAACTAATTTGTTATCTATAATTTTTAGGGGTTTTTTTCCCTCTTTTTTTAAAGCAAACATCTCAAATGTATTATTTTATCTCTCAAAGCCAAAGCTGGCACATAATCTGTATATAAAACTATATATAAAACTGCATGATGTTTGTTGAAATTCCCACCTGCAGAACGAAATGTCGATGAGAAGCGTGTCCTAAACGCAAGTCGTTCTCATCCAGATGTGTCCTGAACCGGGACAGGTACTCATTCTGTCGGCTGATATCTGTGGCCAGAATGAGCGACCCCAGCTGCCTCTCTATACTCAGACTGTTAAGAGACACCAATTAAAGTCAGTCAATCATAACAGAGGTCCTTTACATTGAGAAGTCTTAAAGAGACAGTAGGGAAAAAAGCACCTTTATTTTACTTTTCATAAATTGATCATAACATTTATAATTCTTGTAAGTGTAATAAAATATTAAGTATTTCCATTTTGCAAAAAAGTTCACAGCAAAAGTGAGTCGAAAAACATTATAATTAATAATTGTAATAAATTGAATAAAATGTATAATTATTATAATGTATAAATAAGTATTTCCATTTGGTCCAACAATTTGGTCTCTACAGAAGTGGAGAGACTGACCTGTCTTCTGCAGGAAGATGGGAAAAGAGTTCGGTCTCTCTGAGCAGACCCACTGCAGACCTCCAGTGATGGCTCTCCAGAACTGAGGTATTCTACACAGTGACACAAACACACGCCAGTGCCGATTGACTTCAACATGTTTACAAATACAGTAATTTACTTAGAACATAAAGAGGATTGTGGAGCTAATGATTAATGCTTAAATCCCATTGGATGGTGCTCTAACCCGGTACAAAGCTGCAAGGTAATGGTTGGTTTTGATGAGGAAAGGCTGGTTGACTCCAGGGTGGTCCAGATCATGTGTGGCCGCGGCCAGCAACCCTAAGAGGATGTCGAATGATGTGAGGGACTGGGCGAGCTGTGGATACACACACACACAAAAGGATGACAGTAAGTCTACATGTAATCATTAAAAGTCAATTACAGTACATTTAATACAGGGAGAATCACCTTGGGTTCTCTCAGGTAACAGTGCATGGCCTGGGTGACATCTGCAGCATGGACTGCATTATGGTAAGGGTTCTGATTGTGGTAGTCTTCTTGAACCAGAACTGAAACCAAAAGTACAACATTTAAAGTAATTCAGCAAGATTAGTAGTATTAGGGCTGCAGATAATCATTTAAATATATGATGACAAATCAACAACTAATTTCATTATCAGTTAGTTGGATCAGTGCACTGTGGCATTCAGAACCTCCAGCAGTGATGTTTACAAAATTTGAAAAATAAATGGTTTTAATTACAATAAATATCTTTTAATAATAATAAAAATAAATCAGATGAGTTTATCAGATGTTTCAACTCATAGTTAATAGTTTCATGAGGGCATTGAGTCATTTTAATGTTTGCTGTTTAAGGTAGTTCAGATGGTTTTCTAAGCAACTTTTACATTTTATTAATATGTTCATGGTGAAATTTATACTTCTTGTAAATGTTAAAAATTCTTGTAAATAAGAATTTTCAATTTTTGTAAAAAAGAAAAAAAAAGCTAAATACATCCTGCAATTTACATAATAATAATAATAATAATAATAATAATTAGTATATTATAATACAAATACTAATAATTATTCAATATTATGATAATGTTAGTAAATCTGGACTAATACATAAAAAAAAAAAAATACTAATCTATTTTGAATATTTTCTTTTGTTATTAAGTATTTGAGGTTTGAAATGAATTAAATTTCACTGAAACGTTACAAGATTTTTTTGTAAAAGAGTAACAATAAAGTAATTAAAATAGTGTGAATGTGAAATAATTTTCAAACTTATATTAAGTTCATATACATTTATATTTCATACATTTTGCATTGTTTTAATCAAATGTATTTAATAAAATAAAACAAAAATAATATTAATAAAAGAAAAAAATTCATTGTTAGTTTCAGCCATAAACATGAAAAACACTTACCTAGAAATCGACGCACTTTAACCATGTCTAACTGGAAGAGCTCGATGAGGCCATACTGGTTCAGCAAATGAAATGTCAAGAAGACAAGACTGTTTCCTTCAAAACAACAAAGAATATAAGAGGAATGATGAATTTGGCAAGTAAAAGCTTCATCCTCAATATTGCACAGCCACGATTCTACCAGCAGATGGCAGAGTTGACCACAACTGAATGTGAAGTGTACATTAACAATGTGGCTTGATATAGTGAAAGTAAAGTACAACAAATCTCACATTCACGCACAGAAATAAGAGGGTTCGTCAGAATTAAAATATTTACCATTTGTAAGTCTGTCAAAGAGGAATATATCAAAATTCCAGCTTCCAACCTTTTCAAGCATACACTGTGAAAAAATGACAGTGAGAACAGGTGAAAAATCGATAACTGCATATGTTATGTATTCATACTGCAAATGTTGAATATTCAATTCAAACTAAAGTGACAAAGGTTTTATCACAATGTGTGTTTGTGGTGCCATACCTTGGCCTGACCGCAGTAGTCCTCGTCCAGGATGTGGAGGGGGTTGAGGTGTGGCGCTCCTCGCAGCAGACGGGACGAAAGCAGGTGTCGCTGGAAACTAAAGAGCCTCCGGATCCTCCGAGCTGGAATCGACCCTGCTGACTCAGCACGGGCTGAGCACAAACACACACATGAGAAAGAGGACATGGAAATTCCATGATGCAAAATGCCATTTTAAAATTAGTATCCTCAACAATTAAGCTGAAATTGCTTTCAAATTCGAAGCTTTTAGTGTCTTTGGCTTTCGTTCTTGTCCAAATCCACCCCCAGCCCCACTGACTGGAGCCCCTGCTGTTTAAAACTTCGGTTGCTATCGTTGCGATTGTGGTGCTCAGGCAGCCTACGAGAGGTCACGCCTGACTGAAGCACAAAAGACAAAACCAGTCCGGAGAGAGTCTTTAAAACAGAGTTTCATTTCACCACAACAAAAGAGCAATAAATCTTTTCATGTGCTAAATGTATGTTCTCCTGAATTCAGCTCGCCCACATTGGTAGATCAACACAGACAGAGAGACTATGAGAATTGGGGAAAACGTCTTTAATATAATCAGGTTAGAATATATTAACAGGATAACAAACATAAAGGTTAATGAGAAGCGGCACTTAAAAATAAACAACTTTATTATGAATTTTTTAAAAATAAAAATGCAAACTGACAAATAAAAAAAAGGTTTAATTCATGTTTAATGTGTAGTTAAATCAATTAATAACGTTTTATATATATATATATATATATATATATATATATATATATATATATATAGACACACACATACAATTAATTTAGTCTGAGAATTTAAATGGGATTTTTGCATATATATATATATATATATGTGTGTGTATGTATTTTTTTCATATGTAATACATGTATCGTACCACCCCTAATGTGTGTGTGTGTATGTTTATGTTTATATATATATATATATATATAAATAAATGTTTTTATTCATCTTAAAGTTCTCGCAAACTAGCTTAGTTGACAGTAGCCACTGTATTAAAAATAAAATAAAAATACCACTACTATGGAAGTCAATGGCTGACGTCAAATGTTTGATTACCAACATTCTTCAAAATATCTTATACAAGAGAAGAGAGAAACTTATATAGGTTTGAAACAACTTGGTGGTGGTGAGTAAATTATGACAACTGTAATTTTTGGGTCACTGACCCCTTTAAGGTTGCGGTCACACTCTGCAAAATTTTTCCGGTAAAATCGATTTAATTTCAATAGGAAATCAGCAGGATTGGGAGTTTTGTTGTAACTGCAGAACATTTCCTTGCGCTCATGTTTAATTGAATTTGCCACTTTGACCGGTTTGAAAGTGACTTCTGTGGGAGATGTGCTTCATGCACCACAACAATATTGACAATGGCAACTAAATTTTGTGGCTACTGTGACTGCACATTCACAGCATAAAAGACAGTAGTGATGTTTTCAAAAAAGAAAATACATTAAAATGACCCAAACTGATTCGCTTCCCTCAGAGTTTAGTAGCTCATCTCGAAATTGTCGAATTTTTGATTTTCAAAAGTTGAATCAAATATTCTAAGAATTCATTTCAAAAGTCGGTCGATTTGGTTCAAAGCTTTAGACATATTCAATACCATGATAAAATACCTCTGAAAGCTTCCCTGTTGCTCTACACAGAGGTAGGAATGTGCATGAGTGCTAATTTGGGTACTTACAGTGCAAAGTGCGGAAATCGACGCCCAGGTACGGGTGCGAGCCTCTCCGTTCAGGTTCAAAGCCTACCTGACTTCTCACTCTCACATCTCCTAGAAGGCATCAACACACAAGTCCTCAAGAGATTTGTTAGCAAACACAACATACAGCAGGTTACAGGCCTGGACACAGGGGGACAGAGAGACAGAAAGACACACACCGCCGATGGATGGGGGAAAGGGGAGGACAGGGAACAGACCATGCATCGCCATGCCAGAGGGACTTATGCATTAGTATTCAGACGGCTAGGAGCAAAGGAGGACGCATGGAAGAAAGACAAGCTTGTGCTTCAGCCCAGGACAGAATGGAGAGGAAATCAGAGGGACTTCAACGAGGCTGGCCAAAGCTCTAAAGTCACATCTGTTAAAAAGTCATTCAATAGGCCTTTTCATCAAACTCTGGCTGTGTGTGCGCGTGTATTTGCATGGAGAGGGAGAAGGAGGGGGACGCATAAACTTTTACTGAGTAATGGCAGCCTCCAACTTGTCAGTCACTACTGATTGGAGTTCATGTGCAGTAAAAAAGTAGTCAACGCGTAAATAAGTCAATAAATAATAAAACAGCCTCCCACCAGTATATTTACTTACTTGAAAACAGCTGTTTGAATATTACACAAGCTCCTATCAAAATATCAAAACTGTGAATTACAATTACATAAAAAACACGATTCAAATGAATCAAAAAAGACAGACATGAGTTTCAAACTAAACAACAACAAAAACGACCGTACAAGAGTGTAGCACAAAGTCACACATGCAACAAGCGAATCAGACAAAAAAAAAAAAAAAAACAGACGGAAGCTATTTGAACATGCAGAAGAAAAGCCGCAGAGTTCGAGGAAGCAAGACCACATTATGGAAACCAAAAGTGCGCTCTCATCTTCTGTTTTAGCGCCAAACCTCTCGTACGCATCTCCTGACCCACAAATATCATTAGAAGACTTTTTTAACGTGAGAAATGCCACTGATTAGACTGTGCCCACTGACGCAGGTCTTTAAGGAGGAATGGTGTGGAAAAGTTATTAAAGGGAAAGGCCGTGAAAGCGAGTGAGCGGGTTTGTCTCTCCTGGTGAGATGTGTTGGTTCATACCTGGTGTAAACACGAATGAGGGTTTGATTGTTTTGTTTGTCACAGCTTAAAAACAAAACAAAAAAAGAAATTACTATCAAATATTAGGTCAGGGTTAGCTTTACTAGGTTTTTGGCTACATGCTTGAGGAGGTGATGTTACTGAACGTGTAGAGACTCCAGGTTGTTATGATGTTCTAGCGTTTTGCTAATTCATGGTACAGTGACAGAAAGCAAAGCAGTCAGTGTGATTCGGAAGTGATTAATTGTGGTAAATGTCAGTCAAAGGGATTTTATGTGGAACCACCACGTTCTTGTGTAAAATCTCTGACAGCACAGATCACGGGCCTCATGGATAAAATTTACGTAGGTTTCATGCACAGACATTGAAATTCTGCCCAATATGATATACTGATAACTATTTTCACATTATGGCTGAAGCGGGGATGATATTATAAATCTATATTAACATGGTTAAAACAAGAAATCTTTTACATTTTTGCCATAAACTATATACACTGTAAACTGTAGTGCAATAGTGCCTGCCAATGTTTTTAGCAGCACTGGTTCTGAAAGTATTTTTCCCATAAGGATTTATTTAAAAGTCTTTGTTAAAGCCTCATAAGCCATGAACCAAGCCAACCAGCTGAAACATTAAAAACTTTTATTTGTAGCAAAAAAAAAAAAAAAAGTATTTGAAAATCAGACAAAAAGACAAAGATACAGGATTAATGGCTTGTACTTAATGGCTTAAGTGAGGGAAACAGCTACAATCCCATGAAGCACTGTGAATGACAAATTATGAGGAAATATAGAACTACTCATTTTAAGTTTTTAATTACATCTATAGAAATAATATTATTATTATTATTTTAAAAACATGCATTTATACACAAATATTTAAGATTCCCTGCAAGGTTTGCTGGTCTTTGATTGGTCTTTTTTTACTTCCAGAACCCAACTTTTGTGCTCTACTACTATCCCTTTAAATTAGAACAATAAAAAATATCCAACAGCAGGTGATAAATATCCAATAATGACCAATATCTATAAATAAAAATGACAAAACTAACATAAAATAGTAATAAAACACTGGTTTTATTGCATTTTGCCATCTATACACGTGACACTATTGCGTTTCACAATACTAGAAATAAAAAACTGACACAGGTTGTAAATTTCACCTGTGCTGATAAGAGAGACGATAAAATGCAATAAAAATACTTTTAATCACTTGCTCTAGTTTTCCCGTAATATGTCTAAATATACTTCACTTCACCTGAAATCAAAATTTCCTAACACAAACAATGACCAAGCATAAACCTAAGCTGATTCCTAGGTTAATCCAACATGGGATTGAATAAGCGCTTTTCGATGTGCATTTTGTTCATACGCAACGTTTAAACATCAGGCCCAGTCAGATCTTTCAGTGCTGTCCTATGAAGTCAAAAGGGGCACAGATAAAACTCTTGGAGGTCCCTGGGGTCAGCAATCAGGCTGAATCGAGGCTTGATAAGTATTAAATCAAAGGAAAATTCACAGAAATGCTAAGCAATTCCCAGTTGAGGAATGACTTAAGCTGTGGATGTAATGAAGAGATTATCAGAGGCTTTTTGACTGATGGTTGAGGCTCTCTATCCTCTCTGTTACACAATCTGTTGTATAATATGCTGCACTTGGTAACTTCCAGTGCAGAGCGGTACATCTACCGTGTGTCTGAATTTGTTTACAGGTTGAGTGTGTGTGTGTGTGTGTGTGTGCGCGTGCGTGCGTGTGTGTGCATTAGGCAGGGAAGATGATGCTTACCTAGCATGCGAATATACAGAGCGGTTTGATCAGAGCTGTCATAGGAGATTGCTCCGCGTCTCTGCGGGGGAAGAGATGCAGACAAACGTCAGTATTTGCATTTACTCAAACACGCGGGAAAAACTCATATACAAGCCAAATGCTCAGCAGTGTATATTCAAATAAGGCTAAAAAAACACCACCACAAATTCAAGAAAGCAAACCAGCTCATAATAGTTCTCTATTGTGTATTTTCTTTTATAAATGTTTTTCATATTCTGCTCTGTTCTCTGGAACATTCTGATGAAAACCAATAATTGTAAATTGCTTTTATACTAAATATTATTTAACAGTCAATGTGCTTTTTTTATTTTATTAATTATTTTATAAAAACCTGAAATTAATGATATTGAAATACTGCATTATTTTGTCTTAATAAATAAAAAATAAAAACAGCATAAATTAAGTTCATTCACATAAAATAAGGAATACGCACCACAATATTAAAAAAGCACAGTATGAATAAACACCAACATTAATACATATAATATGCTAATAAACATATTTAGGGATGCACAGATATTAAAAGTCAGACCGTTACTGAGAATCCCATAATTATTCGATTTTTATACTATTGGATACAAACTGACTAATGGCAGATATTAAAATATTAGAGTTATTTTCTCTAAATAAATTAAAAAATAAACTGTATAAATTAAATTTAATCATTTAAATATTAACAAGAATCACAACATTAAAATATGCAGTATTAAAAATATATTCATTTTGATATTTGCTAATATTTTATTTGCTCATATTTACATTTAACATGGTTAGTATTGTTATTTTTAAAGATTAACTTTCAAGAAATGTTAGATGACAGCAAAGATAATCTCACTGTATAAATAGGGTAAATGATCATGCACAACTAATTATCTAATACATAGATAATGCATCCCCACACTCAAAAATAATGAAAATATATAAACAATATTGATACAAATATCAGATCATTTGGCCTCCTTTTCATGTTTATGTAACTATTCAAGTAGTCATGCAAAGAAAAGAGTGTGCAAGTTGTCCTATATCTCTAAACGCCTCCTATTTGAGTGACTGGTCAATCCGTGACTTAAAAACTCAATCTCACTATAATCACGTGAGAGAAACACACATGCTGAAGGGTTGAACGTGAGCTCAACTCCGTTAGCAGCCCAGCCTCCAGTGCACACACACTTCACACTGCAATTTCCCAGCAGCGGGAGGAAGCTGGAGCAAAGAAGCCTGCTTCACTGAATTAAACCTGCATCATCTGTCCAGTGTAATCTGCTCTCCTGTCCATTACGCTTCCACACTGGGCCATTCAGAGATGAACATACACAGACACTCAGAACAGACACTTGCACCGCTGCTCATTATGCAGATGCAAGTGTGATTGGCTGTCCCAGAACGGTGGGCGGAGCTTTCTATGACCGCAGCACTCGAAAGAGGCCTTTGTGTGCCGAACACATAATTTCCGTACTCGTTGTTTCTTAAAGGTAGCACAGGCTTATTTTTTAAGATGTTACAGACACTGCTAGAACAAAACAACTAGATGACAGCATAAGGGCTGCTTTGTAATAGGACTTGATGAACATCCACCTTTCACTGTTGTATTTTCTTTGTTTCTGGCAAGTACTCATCCATGTGAACTTAAAATCACAAGGGCATCCTTTGGAGAAGATGATGCAGAGAAAGGTTCGGTGTGAAAACACAAGACCTGGCACGTCTTGTGCCGTCATACAACCAAAAAGAACCTGTGCATACGCAGACAAAGAGAAGGACTTGAGCGCAGCTTTTAGATGGCTGGTCAGGGTGTCCCCAGATGGCATACAATTCAGTCTCTGACGTCAATGGACTGAACCAATTTGCATACTTGATTTTTATCCATTAACAGCCCTCTTGAGCCTTGAGCCTCTGCCCAATAAAACTGCAAATGCACAAAACTAGGGCTGTCACTAAAGATGGGCGATAATAGCCAAAGAACATCTCAGCCTTGTGACAATATCTCTGCATTTATGTTCTGGTTTTCGGTCCAATTTTTTCATACAGCAACTGTTGCCATATTTAAATGCAAGTATTTTATAAATACTGCTTTTTATTATTAAAAAAAAAAAAAAAAATATATATATATATATATATATATATATATATATATATATATATATATATATATATATATATATATATATATATATAGGCCTACACATACACGCATATATATACATATATAGGTGCATCTCAAAAAATTCTTATATAAAACATACCAAAAAAAAAAAAATATATAATCGCTATATAATATTTATTTATTTAATTTATATCTGTATATGCATGAAATATTTATATATGCTCCACACAGAGATCTGATCTCATTATCATCCAGTCTGTCTGAAGTGACATGAAAAAACAGAACAAACTGAGACAAAATCCAGAAGAACTGTGGCAACATCTCCAAGATGCTTCAAGAAACCTACCTGCAAAGCTACCTGAAAAACTATGTGCAAGTGCACCTAGGGAAAAAGCTGCTTTAAAAGCCAAGGATGGTCACACCACATGTTGATTTAATTTAGTTAATAGAAGTTAATTAATAAAGAAAATCTATTCATGACATTATTTTTGACAGCATCCTCATTTTACAGCAACAGTGCCTAAACCTTTTAAAAGTACTGTAGCTTTGCAGGTAAGTTTCTTGAAGCATCTTGGAGACATTGCCACAGTTCTTCTGGATTTAGTCTGTCTCAGTTTGTTCTGTTTCTTCATGTCATTTCAGACAGACTATCTATCCATCTATCCATCTTTAATTCCACAGCAAAAAATGATATGCTAATGGACATTCGGCTGTATTCCAAAAGTTAAATATTATAATAAATATTAATCACACCAATTTCATCTAGCCATTACTATTAAAATCCCTAAACACGACTGTGAGAAGCAACTACAAAGATGATTTAGTACAATACGCTCGTCGCTCATGTAATCCTGTGGCAAGTGCATTTATTAAAAATGAAAGACAGAGGGTTTGGTAATCTGCAGGCGGGCATTAATGTTGCTGGAGGCCAGTCTGCAGTTTGAGAACAGGCCTTGCAAACAGGCCTTAACTGATGGCAGTGCTTTGTGTTAAGTTATTAACCAGTGGAACAGATGAACTGTAAAACTGCTAAGTGAATATACAGGCTAAAAAAACAACTGCACCTTGCAGTAACCCTCATATGAAATTCTGACATCCCCTATCTGTAATAACTACCATCAAGCCGGTGAGAAATGAGACGAGTCATCCACTATTGCCGTGGCAGTATTTTAGTATCAACAAACTCAGTGTTTACACACATTACTTGGTGTTTTTGCGTGTGAGTAATTTCTACCAGGGGGCTGAGCGGGGCATGACAAACCACCCAGCCGTGCCCATATGGGCTCAGCACACGAGCGGCATCAGCGCAGCCGGACACGGAGCAGGAACGGAGGAGTTGAATTTCTTGGAGAGAGCAACGCAGCTTTGCGCCAGCGAGGTGTGACGGCCTGTGCTGTTTTGCTGACTTTCAGAGAGGTGGCTAGAGGCCCAAACAAAAAATAATTAAAAAAATAATAATAATAATGAATTGAGAGTTCAGCAGAAATGATCAAAAAAAATACTTCAAGTAAGCTGATTTTACATTTATAACAAACAGTTCCCTGAATTCAGCTCACAACAGACAAAAACAAACGTCAGTCTTCACTCAGCCTTTCATGGAAACTTTTATCCACAACAAACTGCAAATTATTTTTTGAGAGCAGTTTAATGACTAACTAAAAAAAAAAAAAAAAAAAGGGAAAATAAAAACACCACCACCACATTTAAAATAAGAGTAACATCAGAATACCAGAATAATTGCAAAGTAAACCAGCATTAATAAATAATGACAAATAATAAACAATGAAAATGGGATAATTAGATCAAACAATAAATCTAATAATATATTTATAAATACTTAGCAAAAATGAGTGCATTAAAGAGTTTACTTATACCTTATTAGTACAGAGTCTAAAATACTAATAATATTCAGGTGTACATATTGAAGCTTACAATGTACCTCAGTCTTGATTTATGGGCAAAAATATATACTTGAAAACAAGTATTTTAGACAATTAACTGCAAAGCAGCATAAAAATACCATAGGTCTACATTTTATTCCTCTGTAAAGAGTTAAAAAGGTACAAGGTCTAGTAGTACAAGTAGTAAGACCAGACCAACATGGGTGGATGTGTATTATTCAAGACTTACTTTAACTACATGAGACTTAACAAAACAAACTGAAAGAATTTCGACTCCATATTTAGCCTAGTCACCTAGCCACCTAGCCAAAGCCAAACCCAGACTAACTTTTACTGCGAAATACAGTGGAAAAACAAGTAAAATGGCGTTAAATGGAGCAGAAAGTGCTAGACTTAGTTTAAAGTATAAATTTAAAGAAGTGTTAAAAAATGTATTAGCCAAAATATCGAATAATCCAATGCACTACAGAGAGAAGAAGTAGCAGTACTACTACAGTTACTGTTTATTTGTACAGTTTCTCTAAAATATGCATTTAAGAACACGTTTTAGCCACAAAAATCTAACCGGATTATGTTCTGTCTCATTTATAATTGGTCAAAAGTTTCTTAGTTGTCTAAACACTGTTGCGTCTGTCTGACACAAGACTCCACAGCCTCAGGTGAACCTGAAACTTAAACCCATCCAGCTAGTTTGTTCAACAATTCATTCTTTTATGTGTTGTTCACTGATGTTTCTTAAATACCTCATTGAGACATCACGTTCAGCTAAACTATTTAGACGATCAACATCTCGCGTCTCAAAAATGCATGTAGTCACACCTACTTCACCGTGATACCAGGCATTTGCAATGCAAACGAATGGCTTCATCTAATCATAATCATAATCATAATAAAACACAGCACATGCTCATGACTGGACAGGTAGTCAAAAAAATTAAATGTGAGAACATCTATCTACAATGACATAAAAGCAAAACATTCCATATTTTATCTCTAGAATGAATCCTGGGTGTGTTAACTCTGTTTAAAAGATGGACCATTGTGATACGTTAGGTTTCACAATGCGGACAAACAACTGCTGTCACCATTTACGTAGTTTTAATACGTAGCTATCAAGTGTTTGACATATGCCATTTTTTAGGGGAGCTCCATCTACACTTTCAGCATTTTTTGACTCACCGTCACTGTAAAGATTTGTAATGGACCGTATCAGTTTTCAGACATTTTTGAATTTACTGGTATTAGCGGATAATGGATATGTAATTTAATAGATATCAATATAATTAGATAATCATAAATAAATATAATGTATTAAACATTTATATTATAAATCAACTTTATAGTACTGACTTTCTTTTGAATTTCTGGTAAAACACAGGACTTCTTTCTGGTGATTTGTCTCATATTTCTCCAATCATTTAAGGCTGTTTAAACACCACCCCTTTTTTTATATCAACTGCAACCTCTCATTCATTTTAGAGTGCACCAACAACTCAAAATCCAATCAACAACCAATGGATAAAATTTCTCAATACGCCCTTTAAACTCAGATGTACACCAAAATACAGAAGACAGGATCTGTTGCAACTTCCATTTTTATCGTGACTTTAATCAGATTACTCAAGGAGAATCCCAAATCCTTAAGGTTCAATCCCAAAGCCTACCTACAGTACACCAACTTCAGGAACAGCTCCATTGGGAAAACCTGATGTAAAGTGCCTTGCTCAGAGGAGCTATGATAACCAAGACAACACAAGTTAGTGATTCCTATTCCTTTTCATACAATCTTCAAGCCACCGACTCCACCTGATTACCACTGTTTATCAACTCAATATGTCCAAATGCTGATTAAATCAATGCATTTCTTGCTACAGCAAACCTAAGGACTGCTTTGATGGTGGTAAAAGGCACGATTGCCACCTTTTATGAAGCTCTTGAGGAATTTTAGCAATGCTTTGAGGGGTCTATTTGAACAGGTTAGCAGGCCTACAAGCCAATTATTGACACAGCGTTTGGATGCGAAACAAGTTAAGGGCTTGTGTGAAGAGAGACGGAGCCCAATCAATTCACCAAGAGACTTCACAGTAACACGCCACAACCACAGCGGACTCCATTCCACACCGCCGTCTCCCGCTGGAGGTTCGACTGAGGCCTTCAAACAGGAGAAAACACCATCACCACTTCCTTTAAACTAATCCAGGAAAAGGCAGTGGGAAAATTATTCAGCACTTTGTTCCTCTTTGTTTACAGCATGGACTGCCTGACAAAAACAACATTTCAAAATGAACATTTTAATTTATTTGAATAATCATTGGGAACAGAACAACATTGGTGAATGTCTATAAATTGAAATGTAACTACATGAGACTTGACTGCAAAAACTGAAAGAGGCTTAAATTCATACTTAGGCTAGTCAACCAGCCATAGCCAAAGCCAGCCAAGGTTTTCAACAGAATATAAAATGGAAAATTATTTTAAATATGTTAACATATGAAACAGAGCAGAGAGAACTAGACTTTTCATTGAAAAGTATCCATCAAATCAAAATATTGAATAATCCAATGCACAATGGGGAGGAGATCTGCTGCTATTTTCTATTTGCATGTTATAGCTACATTTCCTTCCAAAGTTGCAAATTTATCTTGTGTGCAAAATTAGAATGTTGCATAAAACATCTGCGAATAAAGCACTGTTTCCAACCCATATGTTCAAGGATAAAATCGTCACTTCTTGGAAAACTGGCCCAAAGTATCAATAATAAAATGGAAGTTGCTGCAATCAGGAAAGCCAAGTGTGTTTTTTTCCTACATAACAAATGACTTGTACCTCAGAGCGTGCAAATGAAGCTCAATAACAAACGCTGTCATATTATTTTGCTTTCAGACGATTTGAGGTTTGGGTACGCAAACGTGCAAAACATGGAAGGAGATTTTATCAAATCTTTTTGATAACAGACTTTGGCTCAGGCATTCCAAAATAAAAAAACAAAATAATTCAAAATAAGATTTGAGGTTGGCACCAATAGCCTCGTGGGCAGCGTGGCAACACATAGCATCGTTCCACGAGTATAGTTCGAGCTTGTGGACATTTCCTGATCCCCCCTCCCCCTCTCTCTCTCTCTCTCTCTCTCTCCCACTTCGCTTCCTGTCTACATACTGTCCTATCCTAATAAAGACAAAAAACGGCCAAAAAGAAATCTTAAATTAAATAAAATAAAAATAACATTTGAGATGGTGTGCGATGAGATCGGTTCGCTGGTTAATTCCATTATCCAATCTCATGATATGTTGAGGCAAAGCCTCAAAGACTTTTTTGGTGTACATCAAGGAATTTATCTGGTAAATTTATTTGGGGGTGGGGGTTGGATGGCTTATTGATCTTATTTTAAAGGATTAATGCATTTAATAAATTTTTTTTAACAAAATAAATCAATCAGCAATCAATGGATAAAACTGAGCCCCCATCCTACAGTTTTTTCTTTTTCAATAATCTGTTAAAGTTGGACTTCGGTTATGCATCGCAACGTTAAAGTTTATAACTTTAATAAATCTACTTCACAAAATGTATATTGTCTCTTCTGTGTTTATCTCTGAAACAAAATAATGCATTTTACCATATCAGAATTAAACCATAAACCGTATGATTAGTCCACACCAGATGTTCACAAAGACAAAAGCAAGTGCAAGACGTTTTACAACTCAAATACTGAACATAACCAAATGGAAAATTCATTCACTCTTCCAAGGTGACTGCTATGGTTTGAGCCATGGCGAGCGGGTCTGTATGCGGTTCGGTGGGGTTTCCTCGCTGACTCATAATCTCTACTTGATTAGCAAGCCCCATGCGAGCAACTTTCCAAGTGACGTTATCTGTAAGTCACGATCTGTATCTGATCGTGATCCACAAGATAAAGCGTTCGGCCTATTAACAGTGTTAGTTTTCTCTCCAAAACATACGGAGAACAGTTGTTAAGGGTTATCGCGTAATAAACGCAGAGCCAACTAGGAAATCCACTGAAACCTACCTTAGAAAAAATCCATCTGACAAGAATCGTGATTATAGACCAAATCAGAGCTATTCCCATTGGATCTTGCGAAAACTGTGGATCATAGTCTCTGTGTCAGTTTGTGTGCAGGTGTTACAGTGTATGTCAGTATGTGGGTGTATGGATTTGCGTACGTGTGTTTGCGTGTGTGTGCGACTGTAGATGGCCAGAGACCAGCTCAAGGCCCAGACAGAATGCGTGCTGAGCTTAGTGCAGCTGTCTTAGTTGTACACACAAACGCACACGCACTTAAACGAGCTGCCCGTGTTAGACCTAAATGTCTCTCTCTCTTTCTCTCTCTCTCTCTCATACACACTCACACACAGCCACCTAGCAACAGCCAACCAGACCAGCAGTGCCACTGACGCACATGGTGGGAGGGGCTGGCAGGAGGAGAGCATGTTAGAGTCTCCTTATCAGCAGTGCAGAGAGCAGACTGTATGCTTTATTTTATAAATAAAACACTGTCAGCTTCTCTGCCGCCTTGTAATCAAAGATGTGTGCTTGCTATCATGGAGCATATTTATTTTTCATCTGCGGTTTTGTGACCTCAAGGACTCACTTCTACAAGGACTGGTTCAAGGACCTATTTGGAGAAATATTTATTTTTACTTTTTTTTTTTTTTACATTCAGTCAATATATAAACTCCATATATAGTATATAAATGTGTTAAAATACATATATATATATATATATATATATATATATATATATATATATATATATATATATACACACATACATACACATATATATATACACACACATACATACACATATATATACACACACACACACACACATACATATATATATATATACACACACACATACATATATATATATACACACACACACACATACACATATATATATACACACACACACACACATACACATATATATATACACACACATACATACACATATATATATATATATATATATATATATATATACACACACACACACATACACACACACACACACACACATACATACATGTATATATACACACACACACACACAACTCTATAAAATAAAATATCGTTACATATGGTATAAGCTATTATGATGAATATCTTTATATATTATAAATATTATGAATATTTTGTAATACTTGATCATTCGCCACTATGAAAATGCAAACTTGCAATTTTACACAATATTAAGTCACAGTACATCAAATAACAGGCTGCATTGTTCTGCGCACATTTATTTAATTAACTGTAATGATTAGCATTAAATCATAACTTTAACAAATGTTCATGGTTTAATAAGAATAATCAGTGCACATTCTTCTAAAGAAAATGTAGGTTCCCAAAAATCATCAAAATAAACTAACATGCTCCAACTCTAAACACCTTGCCTCCAAGAAAAAAAAAAATGGTGCAAAACCAACTTTTTTTGCACAATATTCACATTACACAAATATAATATGTTGCAAACAACATTTCATTTGATCTTTAATAAAGAATAGCGCAATTTTCAACAAAATGATGTGAATCTATTGTTAAGCACAAGCCAAAAGCGTAATGATTTATGTTTTCAGGTTTTAAGCATGGCTTGGACTCGTTTTAGGAACAGGTGTAACAAGCTCCCTCTCTCAGACCAAAGTTGGCCTCTCTTTGCAGTGACATCACCGCATCTATCTGCGAAGAAGCATTTCCATAAATAGCAGAACGGCAAGTTGGATGAGCTGAACCCCCGCAAACCACAGTCACAGAAAACAGACATTTCTCACAACTCAAAAGACACTAACGGCCCCGTTTCGCAGAAGCGAGCCACATTCGAACCTGCCAATAGCATGTGTGGAATGAGCGCCACAATCACATATCATTCCTATTTAAACATCTTCTCTTACAGTCCGGGAAAACCCCACTGCTGCGTCCAAAACCCAACATCCTCTCTGCTTTGAATGTTTCTCCCAGTACAGACTTACTGGCACTCATGTAAATGTGAGATCAATGACATGGGAGTTACACGCTGGGTCACATGTCTAAAAAACAGCACAGCTGACGATCTGCGTATTTGCATTCGAGAGCTTAACGGCTGAGAGAGGGGCCATCACAGCTGTGGATTCCTGAGTCAAACACAGGAAGCGTAATGATGGAGAGCATGACGTGGTCCTCATGAGGCTCCTGTTCCTGACCCCGTGGTCTCAGCTCTCAGGCCCGGGTCCAAACAAAAATCCCTGACAGCACGTCATGAGGGGAGTCAGGGGCGTCAACTCGGCCTCATTTCGTCAATGTAATACAGCCTGTTCGGACAGAAAAAACCCATTCAACATTTCTGAGTGATCTGTTTGATACTAGTCCAAGGTCTGCCAACATGAAGCCTGATTACGGTTGTTACAGATCAGGGTTTGGACCAAAAACCAGAATCAGCTCTTATCAGCACTACATTTACAACTTTGCAGTCTGAGATGCTTTTTTGGGTGGCCAACTTGTGAATCTCACAGAGTGAATCTCAAAGTCACTTTTTTTATTAAAAAAAATAAAAAAGGAATTATATTTTACATTAAAAAATGTTTGTTGTTTTTAGGATTATTAGATTTTAGGTTATTAGGTTTATGTTTTACATTATTGTCATGACATTTGAGGACATTGAAAATAGACAGTACATTCTGAACAATTCTCTTTGTTACAGTACAATATTTGGATATGGGGTGGGCGATATGGAAAAAATATGATTTTTTTTTTTTTTTAGAAATATCACGATTCTTTGTCATGTTGGTTTTACTATTTTGCAAGTTGTCTGAGCATAACAGTCAAACTAATTTCCCTATTATAAAGACAAAGCCTTTGAAGGTAAAAAAAAAAAAAAAGAAAAAAAAAAGGAAGATATTTAGGCCAAAGTGGGCGAAGATAATCTTTGTCATTATTTTATCTTTGTTATTAAAAAATAAGAACAAAGATACACATTACAACTACACATAATATGTGACCCTGGACCACAAAACCAGTCTTAAATGTAAATGATGTATATCATCTGAAAGCTGAACAAATAAGCTTTCCATTGATGCATGGTTTGTTAGGATAGGATAATATTTGGCCGAGATACAACTATTTGAATATCTGGAATCTGAGGGTGCAAAAAAAAAAATCAAAATATTGAGAAAATCACCTTTAAATGTGTCCAAATGACAACATGTGAGTGAGTAAATAATGACAGAAATGAAATTTTTGGGTGAACTATCCCTTTAATGACAGTTGGCAGAATGTTTAGTACTAGACCTGCACGCATCTAATGGTGCTTTTCCACTGCATGGTACCACACGGTACGGTTCAGTACGGCTCACTTTTGGGGGGTTTTCCACTGGGTACAGTACCTGGTACTTTTTTAGTAATATACAGGCTGTTTTTCTCTCAACTGTTTACTTTCATTCTAGACAATCAACACACAATCAGTCTACATGTAAAACTTGTGTGTTTTGACAGTATTAGCGCAAAAGATAACTTTCAGTAATCAGGGCTGTTTGACAAGCTTTTTAGTGCGTGTGCCTAAGGTTTACGTGGCACTCAGAAAAAGCCTACACATGAGACCAGCGCGCAAATGAAATGTTTAACCGGCAAGGCTTTAAAGCACATGCAAATAATGTACTTTCATGACTGCGAATAAGTGCAGTGTGTAACTGTACCGCTGAGTTAACACTAATGTGAATGTATGTGGCGCTGTACAGTATATTGATACGGCGGCACAAGAACTGATAGAATGTGCGCTGTAGCACAATACTACGATATTTCTTCAAAAGCAGATCGTGGAAACATTTTTATCATCCACGATCAAAAATCGTCAAATCGCACACCCCTAAGCTGATACAATTATTTTTATGCATATATAAATATTTGATTTATACTTTAGTCAATATCAACATTAATACGTGTAATTCTATAGAATCTTTTACATTTAAATTTTATGTAACTAATGAAAAAAATAAACTCAATACAAAATCACTATTACCTCCAACCATTATACTGAGAAACATCATAACTTATAATTACACAAAGTACAATGTGTTCAATTGTCATGGACAAATGTACACATTAAGAAAATTCCATTTTAATTATACATGTGTGTCTTCTGCAAAAGATTTTATGACTCAAACTGAAGGAAATCCTCCTCATGTTTTGGCCATAAAGCATTTCCAAGTTCCCTAAAATAAGTCCCTAAAAGTCTTATGGAATCCTTTTTTTCTTGCTGATATACGTTTAAAAACAAAAAAAACAGGTGTTTTATTTCATATTGATCCAACTTGACTTAGTATGAAATGCAACAAAGGCCAGCACAATAAGGTCATCTCAGGTCGGGTGTGCCGCAGGGTTGCAGCATTCATTTCTCTAAGCACGTATCTGCATTTTTTTTTTTTCTTGAAAGCGATAACGGTCAGTTTATAGTCAAGCTCCAACTTATTTCTTCCTCTTGTCTAATTGCAGGCAAGAAAAAAAGGAGTGGGTTCATGACAGAACAAGCAAACAAAAGAGGAAGCCAGACAGATTCCCATTAAACCTTATCCGACGCTGTGCTTCTAAACTCACTCAGATTAAAGGAACAGGCCTCGGAGAGGGCTCATAAATTCAAAGCGTCCTCATGAGTTATAGCACCATGCTGTGAGATGCTGGATAACGGTAGTGCACATTCCTGTAAGTGCCAAGCCATAAACGCTGTTTTTACTGCACAGGTTATAGAGTCGGTCAGGTCGCAATATAAACTAACTTATTAGTTAAGTACACCTGCGCTTTCTTTCTTCATGTGGTTCCAAACCTGTATGACTTTCTTCCTCTTTTTTTTTTTTGTTTGTGCATACAATGAATGTCTATGGGGTCCAAAGTTGTTTTGGACCCAATGACATCCATTGTGTAGACAAAAACAGCTAAAACATTGTTCAAGATATCTTCTTGTGTGCAACTTATTAGTTAAGTACACTGCACTATATTCAATTTCTTCAAATTGTTCCAAACCTGTATGACTCAAGTCGTAGAGGTTTGGAAAAACATGAAGGTGAGTAAATGCTGACATTTTTGCATGAACTATTAAGCAATACCAGTAAACTGTGTCAAAGCTGTGGTTGCTCCTACAGTTAAACTTCTCAACACGTTGTGTAACAGAACTCAGCGTTCTCAATGGCAGATCCGGTGGCCTTACTGCGAGACAGCAGCACAATTTGCTGATGGCAGTTTTGTAGTGCAACAAGGATTAATGTGACAGGAAGTGAATCAGTGTTATATTGTGACATGACATTCAATGGTCACTTCGTTGAGCCAACAATAGAATCGACAAACCAAACAGAGCTCAACACAAGGGATCGTTTTTGCAGAAATGCCACCCGAACCCAAATAAAATAATGATTAATTTGTAAAAAAAAATATATATATATATATTATCAACCTTAATGTATGTAATTCTATATATTTTTCATGTAATTTAAATATTTTATACAGATAAAAAAAAAATGATTTGATCAAAAAATGAAATGATCAAATAAATCTAATTATATCTAGACAAAAAATAAATAAAAATCACTACATATTTTTTTGAGTAGCATCATGAATAAGAATTGCACAAAAAAGTAGGCTACAATGTGTTTAATGTGCAAAAATGCCACCCAAACAAAATATCTCAGAGGCCCATATGTAAGGGAAATGACATCAGGATGGTGCAAGAAAAACTCGAAAAAGCGAGATACTGAATGCCTGTCAACAAGGGTGGAGATTTGCGTCATTTCCAAACGAATGCAATACTTTAATGCAAAAGATCTGCCATCCTGATGTGCCTCCATTCAACCACCGTCTTTAAAACCTATTGACTGAACAGCAAAAAAAACAGAAACAAACACAGCAAACGCAACTGAAAGTTAATGTTGAATGTGAAAGCAGTCTTGGCAGTGCAAGGGTTACTCACACATTTACACACCAGCAGCAAGTTGTGAAATACTGAAAACCGAACAGCTCCCTCCACATTCTTACCACATCCTGAAACTACGTCAGTCTAACAACACAGCACAAAAAAAAAACCTTATCGCATGAGTGAGATAAACATACTCCTTCAAAAAAAAAAAAAAACAACTCCTCCTCGCCCTGTCTGCACCATCAAACACGGCTGATATGACCTCCAACAAATGCAATTCAAGCAAGCATGTCAGCCTTCCATCCACACACACACAATGATGTGATATACCTTTGGCTCTCCACTCGCAAACTAGCTGCCAACGGTGTCAGTGAGAGCCCACAGATATGGCGGACACACCGGAGGACCGCAATGCTTCACATGCCGCTCGGGAACGGGCTGCTCTGCCTAAATGGCAAAAACATGCTGTCGAGCTGCTGATAAGTCATTGACGCAGTAAAGTAATGCATCACATGAATAAGTGTGTGAATCACGAGCACAGGCACATCAGAGACACGGCAACTGCCTTAACCTGCTAGAAAGCACGGCATAATCTGACATGTTATTGGGATTCTTGAAAACACATTGCAATTACTAAACACAATGCGAGTGGCATTTTTCCATTCCCTGGTCTTTGTTTTTTCAAGTGTGTTTGGGCCACATGTATGTGTAACGCTGCTAAAATCATAGACTGTGACTGATATCACAACACCCTTGTTTTTGGGAAGCCATTCGTTGGTTTACAAAAAGCATGTTTGAGAAAAGCAAGTGTGGGAGAAGTTGAGAGGGGAAAAAGAGTGAAGAGAAGAATGACGATAGAGAGCGAGAGATCCTGGCCATCTGTGATGTTGGCTGCAGCCCAAACCACTGCCCCCAGAGTCCAGGCACATGCTTAACTACCTCCCTCTGCAATGGTAGCCTAACAAACACAGCGAGGGGCACCTACACACACACACACACACACAAACAAGCGTTGCAACAGTCACTTATGTTTTATGACTGCACGAACACAAAAATTCAGTGTTTACAAAAAGATAATTTCCCTGCCTCTATGAGCCTGCAAAGTGTTTGTATAACCGTCTAAAACGCTACTGCTCCAACTCTGAGGTGCTGTTTGTGATATACAGCAATCTGTTGAATGGTGTGCTTTATAGCTGATGCATGGATATATTAAAATACTTTCTCTTATCACCAACTGTGCAAAAACCATTCTTAATTTTTGCAAAAACTGTGGTTCAACATTACTCTGTTTGAATGGCACGACATAGCAAACTGCTTTAAACCATGAAAAACAAAATTGGGAGTTGTCTAGGTTTTAGTCTATGTCCGTTGGCTCTGAAGCCATTTATATGCTGGTATTTTTCTAAAAAAAACTTCTGGTAGACATACATTTTTTTATATTATATATATATATATATATATATATACACACACACACACACACACACATTCATACATATATATACACATACATACATATATACACATACATACACAAAATACATTTACACTAAATACATTTACAATTATAATATTAAAATGTATTACTGTTGTTTGCATCAAATATTAATAGTAATACACTAAATATTTAATATATGCTATGTGTATATAAATACATTTACAATGTTAATATTAATATTCTATTATTATTATAACCATTATTATTTGCATAAAACATATACTAATAATAATAATAATAATAATATAATAACAAATGTCTATTTCTAATAGGAATAATAATAACAGTGTTAATATCATGGTAAATGGCATCAGTGGTATTATTATAAATGTTAATATTAATCACAGCAAATGGTATAATTGTATACACCTTTAAAATACAATAATAATACATTAAATATATACTTTATGTACATATTGCCATTTACAATGATAATATTAACATTTATAGCTGTAGATATAAATATGTATACATACACACACATTTGTATTTATTTAAATGTGTATGTAAATATACCATTAATATAATATTAATATTGATTCTATTATAATTATTTTTAATTGCATAAAATGTATGCTTCTACTACAGATAATAAATATTTATTATACATATAAAATATAATTATAACACTGTCTTTCAGATGAGCAGAGCAAAAATATTAATGACTCATCTTGCACTATACATTACTATCTTATCAACTAAACCAAACTGCCAACGACTAGGAATAGAAACTTGCATGGTTTATGAATGTGACGTTACTAAAGCCTACATCAACGCAGGAAAGAACACTTGAGATTTTCAAGTAATTTAACAAGGTATAGAATCATTTAAACTGAATATACATATGACATGACTAGAAATGGTGACCTTAACTTGGTGGAAAGCTGGGCTACACATAAAAATCCAAGACCTAGCTGATCTCATCTTTACATAGATAGTGGCTGCACTGCAAGCTGGGTCGGGAACAGGCTGGCGAATGTGACCAGTTTATTCGTAACTACAGAAATCCCGAATACGCGGCCCTTCCATACGGAGGGAGCACAAAGGCCTGGACTTGTCATGACCGAGGGCCTAAACTCTGGGTCTATCCCACATTCCACCCACAGATGAAATTCCAGCGAAAATCCAGGCAGAGCTTTGGTGAGTTTCAGAGCAAGCTCTCTGGGAGGCACTTAGTCAGGCATTGTGTTTTTAGAGAAGGCGGTTGTAGCTGCTGGGCTTTCATGCATGCAACATAACAGACAGAGATAAGGGACAAATGCTTTTTGCACAAAGCTTGCCAAAGCAATGCCATTAAGAGAGGCAAATAGGTCTCAATGCATTCTGGGTCAAACTCCCAATGGACCTCAAAATTGTATTAAAAACCAAGGGAAACAATTATTCCGCTGGCAGAACACCTGTTAGGATGGAGAGCGAGTCAGAAAACCTATGATGCAATGCTAATGCGGTTAATGTTGTTCTTTATAACAATTCCAACCAATCAGCAATCACTAGTTTGACTAGAAAAGCAGTAGCCAAATACATTTGCATATGATTGACTTAAGAGATGCTGATAGCATCTGGTAGACTCAGACAACCAGAGGTAGTTGAGGCAATACACTGGACAGAAGGGTTATCTAATCTAACTCCCAATACAAGCGGTTGCTTGGTGACATGACCCTTATTATTGACTGACTACATCTTAAATTCTGGGCCTCGAAGCCCTGCAGGGCTTCTTTCACTAGCTAAGCATGTTATCTCTCACTGTGTGAGCTTGCTGCAAGACTAGTAAATTTATCATGTACTTTATCAAGCACAGTGAGTGACAATCCTTTGACCCGGAGATATGCGTTATCTCTCATTAAAGATTCAGTACGGGCCGACGATAGATTACAGTTCATCTTAAAAGCGTATGCACCGACTTCATACTTGATATCTAGCACATGAAAGCATTATATTACTCAAAGTGCAAGCAACTGTTTTACTGCTTCATCACTTTATATTTATTTTAAAAAGCATGCAACACTTTATATCTGTTTCAACATGCTTGAAAGAGATGCAATGCTACTTAACCCTTACAGTATCATATATGAATTACTAAAGCCCATCAATTATGAACATGATCAAAACTTTGCTGAAAAACCTGTTGCGCACACACACATCTCTGAATTAAATTCTTAGCAAGTAAAAGACCTTTTAGTATAATTGTAAAAATATCCACCTTTAGGTCATGTTACATATGTATTTTTGTTGTGAAATCTTTAATGATTTTTTAAAGTAAACATACAGCTTTTGTAATATTGTTATTTAAAGATGTACATTTCTTACATATGACTTAGCAGATTTACTTGACCATCCATATTTTTTTTTAGACAAATCATGCCAAAATGTGTTTATGAAACATTATACAATAGGCTTGTATTGCACTGCATTATATGTTTTTCCCCCACAATAAAAACTACCGATTTTCAACCATAAAACTAGTGACAACTGGTATTTAAATGCATTATGTAAGCAGTGTGCTATACTGTTATAAAAATTCATTTATTTACATTACAAGCCACCAAAATTCTATCTTTTTGTCCATATATAACATCTGCACCAAAATGCATAATTTTGTTCAGTTTGGATCTGAGGTATTTTTCTTTCACAACTGTGAGCTCCATATTCTCACTATATGAGCCATGAAAGCCTGATGCATCAAATGTTATACAAAACATACACATACTTATTAAAAAAGGGTTCAATAAACCTATATTCTTTTCTGACTATTATTTCACATGTAAGGCTTACAGGGTTAAAAGCACCAGAGGAATCATTCAGCTTGTTAGAGTAGCAGAGAAACACCTAAAATCTCCCCAAAGGACACGGAGTAACAAGTTGCAAGAGGGCTGTCCAAGAGAATCCCCAACAAATTCAAACATCGTGTGTGTGAGGGGGAGAGTGACACACTTTCAGCCTGAAAAGACTGTCAGCATGTGGCCCAAAGGGACAACAAAACATATTTTGTGTTGCCAACACCGCAGTATGACAGCGACAACAGACAATTAGGGAAAATAACGCTGTCTCTTGTCAAGCCCTGACACTTGGGGACTTCTGAGTAAATAAATCAAGACCCTGAACAAGCACAAGAATAATTGAGCATGGACAGAAATTGGGCCTCGTCTCAAAGCCTTGTGAGCTGCCTACCTAGTAGGACTGAGAACCAAGAATCGGTTTCATTAATAAAAAAATACCGGAACTGGAATATTTTAAATAGGTTCGGTTTCGTTAACAATTCACGAATGTTTATACTTTGCTAAAACAGTCTGAATCTACATTACGAAACATACAGTAATCCGATTCCCCAAAAATGACTCTTACGATCCGGTTCGTTTTAGTGAACCAAAAGCACTAATCAGTCTGAATGGCTGCTTAATTAAACAGACTCGCTAATTACTTTGCAGTAATGCTGTCGGCTACTTATGATACCTGAGATTTGTGCTTACTAAATAGTTCATATGGCAACTAATAGTTAAACATACACATTAGGAATTTCGTTGCGGTGTTCTTTAAAATAAATAAACAAATGAATGAAATGTGTTATCATTCATTAAAAAGTCATTTGATAACGGAGCAGTAAAAGCAACTACATTTCCTTTCTCCAACTATTTCTTCAAAAGTAGGCCTACTAAATCTACAGAACAGTCTAGATTGATAAATCCTCCGGAACCAGAACGGTTCAATTTCTACAGCAAGCTAAATTTTTGAGCAACATTCGCGCGTTCCGAACATTCGAATAGTTCAGATGCTCCGAAATGATTCGAACCAACGTTCGGAACGCGCGTCTGATTCTTTAGGTAGGCAGCTCGCTAGGTTTTGACACACAGCCAGAATGTTTTGTTCTTTACCTGTGACAGCTGCCTCGGGTCGGGGGCTCCGAATAAAGAGGAACTGGAGCTGAAACTAATGGCTCCCCTCCGGCTGAGAACATGTTTGGGAACCGGCCTGTCTAGAGGCAAAACCGGTAACTGATAACATAATTCCATTGAATAATATCAACGCTATGGATCCGGATCAAAAATAATTCAAACCCGCAGAAAAAAAGTAGTAAAACAATCAAAGGAATCAAAAGAAGGCGGAGAGGAGAACTTGCATGGAACTTGAGCGCTGTTTGCAACTCTCAGAAAGCACGGGAATCCCCTCTCTTTTAAATTGCAAATTAAAAAAAATATCAGTTTAAATGCTCAAGAGGCGAAGTGCTTCATTTTGTTCGGATCGATCTGGTTCTCGCGCACACCGCCGTCATTATTGATATGGTCCATATTTCCCCACGCGCGTGTCTCGTGCTCCATTTCACTCGATTTTTATTCATCAGGCTCGTTTTTTCTTCCTTTCTTCTCGCTTTTCCCATGCAAAGACCACGGCCTGCGGGACGACGAGGCCTCTCCTCTATCTTTTTAGTATCTTTAGAAAAAAATGCTTCCTCATTTTTTAAACTCCGTCCAGTCGTGAATCATCATCATCGTGCAAATGGCTCCGCAGTCTCGTCTCCCAAATTAAAACAAAAGGCATGACCACTTCAAACCCCGATGCCGATGCTTGGAGGAGAAAACAGAGAGATCCGGAGAATATAAAAATAAATGTACGTGAACTTATATCCGTTTAGCGACGGATTTCATTCAAGCTCTGCGCTGCATGAACATTTATTCTCCCTCTCTCATTTTTTCTCAATGCAGACACACAGATAGCACCCGTAATTCAGCACACACTCAATGCAGTACTGTATATTAACCAGAAGAAAGTGGCCTTGGTGAAATAAAAACACGCCCCTCGACCACGCCGTGCGTGTGTTGGCACATGTTGTTCGGTCAGTGTCAAAAAGAAAACGCAAAACGGGAAATAAATTACGCTTATTACATACGACAGTCTCAGTTAGTCCTGAACATTGCAAGCTGTTTCCGAACATGCACCACCTGCGAAAGAGATGGGGTTGTACAGAAAGCGTTCGCAAAACGTCCTCGTCTCTCTGAGCCAATAGGCGCGCAGCAGTTCCTGTAACGCCCGTTCCCATTGGATTACATCGAACAGAGATTTTGAAACGGCGAATCTCATTGGCGCTGCTTTCAAGACTGATTTATGCACTCGTTCACTGACTGTACGGACCTCAACAAGGGTATTCCACTACAACGGGGTTTGCCCTGCAGCCGGTCTACATCATTGCCAGTGATTACCTTTTCTCGGTATGAGTCATCCAGTTATTCGTGAGCAATGAGCCACTGTTAACTTTCAATAATAAAACCCATGAGTAAACGTGTTTTGTTGTTTTTTTTTTTTTGAAAAAGAACATTTCACTCTCCATAGTTTCTTCCTTTCTCATTTTTTAAGGACCCTGCAGAAAAACACTCCTTCAGCTGGCTTAAATTGTTCAGCTGGTTAGCTGTTTGACCAGACCAAGCGACTTAGGTTTCCTAAACCCTTCTAAAACCATGCTGAGAGACCATCAAACCATCATAAGCTGGTTTAAGCTGATTTTTTTTAGCAGGGTAAAGAAACCTGGGAATCAAATGTATATATAATACAGTAAAATGTAATGTTCATGTTATCGTACCTGTAGGCCTATGGCAGATCCATGTGATTTACATTTACACATTTAGCAGACGCTTTATACAAAGAGACTTACAGAGAGGAATAGAAGCAATTTGTCAAAAAGCCAACAATGTTCGTAATATAAAATGCCAGGTTTAAGAGGAGAAATGCTCAAAAGATTTTTTTTTTCTTTTGTGTGTGTGATTACACTTAGTATATTACACATACACATGAGCTCGTTTCTTTCTTCCAGTTTTGCCTTTAGAGCGTTTGTTTACTTAAGTCAAGACATAAGTGTACCACAGAGAACTTTGTAAGTTTAAACAATAAGCATGTTGTCAGGCATTACCAGATAATTGCATGACAACACATAGTCAATAGCAGTCTCTAAGTATCACATTGTGTGCTGAGGTACAATTTGCATGGAAACGCAAGTCATAAGCATGAACTAAGGCTTATGTTACAGTTTCAACAAAAATATTAATGTGGAAAAAAATTACACTTAGGTTTACTAACTGAAATTCATCCTCAAGGTAATTGTGTGAGCCAAATACACTGCTAAAAATAAAAGTTCTTTATTAGTTCTCTATGGCTCCATAAATAACCTTTCACATCAACAACCATTTTTGGGTTCACCAAAGAACCTTTCAATGGACAGTTCTTAAAAGAACCATTTTTTTCTAGACTGAAGAACATTTGAATAATTAAAAGGACTTTTTATCCACTATAAAGAACCTTTTGTGCAATGAAAAGGTTCCATGGATGTTAAAGATTCTTCATGGATCCATCAATCCCAATAAAGAACCTTTATTTTTAAGAATGAACAACCTTTTTATTGCACAAAAGGTTCTTTATAGTGGAAAATGTTCTTCAGATTGAGAAAAAGAAAGTTCTTTAACTTTTCACTGAAATGTTCTTTGAGGAACCGGAATGATTAATCCATGGCATTGCTGCAAAAAAAATACCCCTTTTGGAACCTTTATTTTTAAAAGCGTAGAGACATTTTCTTACCATTATCCTTTCTTTTGCAATCACTCAAGCAGACATTTACCTAGAAGCAAAATAATCAAGTTCGACCCACTCTGTGCAAGTTCAACCCACTCTTTGGGTCATTTCAATTTGTCAATTTAAGTCGTAAAGCTTTGCAATGTTAGCAAATGTTTTAACTTGAGTTGCTGGAGACCAGGGGACAATAGTGAACTGTGCCATGGCAACAGAGGCCATATGCCAGTGGTGAGTATAATTGCTCCATCCCACCCCCTCCCCACTGCTCACAATACAATTCTGCACAACCAAACCCCAGACCATGCAGTCCTAATCCGTTTCTAGGCATCCTGAATATACACTGCCAAATCACACAGATTACTAGAGTGCTTTACCCCAGTGCACACCAGAACTTCTTGGAACTATTATACAAAAGCTTTGAGATCATTTTTTGCATGCATTGATGATCTATGTTGATATATTACTAGTTTTAGTGTGACTTAAACACTGGGACTAAACAGAGAAAGCAAACACAACACACTTAAAAAGATAAGACGTCTGGCATCATGTCTATATCTGCCGGCGTAGTTATTAACGGATCTGTTCATTCATTTACTTTTACAATAACGTTTAATCAGTGTCAAGGACTGCTTCCCGTCCACTACCGTTGGCCCCCGCGTGCTGCTCATTTGGGAGTCTCACATTTCCTGACTGAGGGGCAATCATTTCATTAATGGGTTGTTTCGGAGGCTTAGTTTGCCACAAATGCTGTTCCCCAGGCAAGACGTGCTTTGTGGGAACAGCCTCCTGAGGAGACAATGATGAGGGGTGGCGAGCAGCACACCTGCTAATTCCCCTCGAGACTCCATGTATCCACTTGCAATGTGACCCTGTGCTATGCAGCAGTCATCAGGAGACCATAAACAAGGGGAGCGCCGGCATAATTGATACTGCTGCTTGACGTCAACCGGCCCACTGGTGACTTCCCCGTTGTTTTGACTGCTGCATGTGGTTTTGAAAAAAAAAAAAAAGAAGAAGAAGAAGAAAATATGTGACTGTGACAGTTCTGTCTTTTTCCCATACAATTTCTATGTATAATTTAAATAGATGTAGAAATGTGACTTTTTTTTGCACTTGACTGACATTTTAAAAATGGTGAGTGGAAAGAGTGTTGTAGATTAAAACACTATCTATACAACAAGTATGCAAGTTTTTCCATTAACTGCTTAGAATAAAACTTGTGCTCAGTTGCCATCTTGTGGTGATACAAGGTAAGTGCTAGGGTTTTTTTTAATATATGTTTTTTACCCTGCTTTATTTAGATCAAGGGTTTTTAAACTGGGGTCTGGGGAAAGGTTTACAAAAAAATAAATAAAAATAAAATAAAATAAAATAATACAAAAAGAAGAAAAAGATTATTTATTAAAATAAAAAATAATATACATTTGACTTGAATAAATACTACATCTAAAGGTACTACTGTGAGTAGAAAATATTTTCCAAATTTATTTCACACAAATTTATAATATTCATTTTTTACAGTATAAATTGGGTGTTTAAACAAGAAAATATATAGCTGCCTTATAAATTGTAGGATGGGGGTCACTTGCACAAGCATGATAATATTTGGTGGTCTGTGGCATCTAACAAATAGATTGAAAACCTATGATTTAGAACATACTATATTTGTGAGAAAACAAACAAACAAACAAACAAAAATGTGTGGATAACATTATGTAGCTAATTGAATAAATTATGTTTGACAGCATCTCTGGTCTGGTCACTTTTTCATCGTACAATTTACATTACTATTGCACCCCTTTAGAGTTACAAAATAATTAATGTTAAAAACACAACTTTAGTACCAATTTTGTACTAGTATTCTAACTTTATGCATTGTCTTGTATTTATTTAAAATGTAATAAGGCATCAGAAATAATTTTCGTTTGTTTAGTTCACAAACACTTCAGTATGTTCACAAATATCTTGAAAAATAAATCAGTTTTTAGTTTATTGCAATATACAGTAGCAAATTATGAATAACATTGTTCATATTAGCATATTGAAATATATTGCTGACAACATTCTCTGACGTGAGTCAATGCGGAGGTCACGCTGTTCATTTTGAACATTCATTTTTATTATTTTATACCCGACTCATTATAAGACTTTTATATTTTGCTGTTTTTGCACAAGCAATGTAGTTTTGTTGAAAATGCATTTAGACGTCACTACGTTTGTCACGCAATGGTATTGAAAACATCAGTTGCAGAAAAACACCACACGATGGCGATCTTACATCAGAAAGAAAATGCATCAAACGCACGCAAACAATGTAAGACTAGCTAAAAAGTTGTATGGACATAAAACCTAACCTTTTATCCTCTCCAGTCCTCATCGTGCAGGTTTAAAAGTCCGTTTTAGCAGACAACATGGGTTCATCCTTCATCCAACAAACATCTTCCACTCTCTGCTCAAGCACCAGGCACTGAAACCTAATGAACCTTGTTGGTAACCATGTTAAACTGGCCTGAAGTTACCTGAGCTCATGACTAGTTCCATGTATAATTCATCTCCTCAGTAATCTACTCACCTTCAGAGAAGGAATCTGACTCCATTAGCCTGTCTACCTGCCCTGGAGAAGGACTTAAATTTGGAGTCTGTTAACAGGTAAGAAAACGAATTATCTTCTGTGGGATTTGGAGCAGTATTGCACTAGTGAAGCAATTTTTTGCTTCTTTCTTCTGCAGTCAGCCATTGTAAAGCTCAATAGAGATATGAAGGCTGTATAATTTTTAGAACTAGTTAATATTCTATGAAGGCTCATTACAAAAGATGGAATTATTCAGGGGTGGGGGTTGGAGGTTATCAGAGAATCCATGTCAAACTCTTGTTTGGACAGATATTTATATATATTCTCTGCAATAACCTTCCAATAGATGTCCTTTCTTACAATTGCTTGTGAACTTATGTAAACAAAAAGTCAACCAGGTCTGGGTTGATGTGGAAAGAGTGACGTTGTAAGTCTCAAACCAAACGTCATTTCCCTGCAAACACAGAAGGTCATCTGTCTTCCTTTTGGGAACAAAATAAGAATGTTCTGTGAATGCTTTGTTGTTTCTTTTTAACCAAAAGCTAACCCTCCCTGAACATTGTAGAGGGTATTTTTTTTACACCTTTTGTTACAACCTAAAGGGAACCTACACAAAACATTCCCTAATGGTTATTTTTAAGTTTAGATTCATAACCTAAAGCTAACCTTCCCAGAATGTTGCAGGGATGTTTTCATGACAGCCTAAAGCGAACCAACTGAGAATGTTCCCTAATGGTTATTTTTAGGTTTTATTTTTATTACTAAGAGCTAACCTTCCCCTAAATGTTGCAGGGATTTTTTTTTTTGTTTGTTTGTTTTTGTGACAACCTAGAGAACCTACACAGAACATCACGAACGGTTACTAAACGGTTAAATTTTGAAACCATTTTTATTTTGTTATCCCATTCTCAAAACATTCTGGGAACCAAAAACTGCTAGCTATAGGCTGTATCTTCTTCACCACACTCTTCGGTGTCTTTGTTCTTGTGATGTTAAGGTAATGGTTTAAGATCATGGCTGAACAAAGGCAACGGGCCCTGTCCACATCAGGAGAGGCTCTGTACCAGATTCTTGGCCTTGACAAGAACTGCACTCATGATGACATCAAGAGGTCCTACAGGTAAGACGTGATCCCCAACCTATTTGTCCCAAGGTGCATTTACTGTATGAAGTTTGGGTTCTACTTGGGGTGAACAAGGGAGCAAAGGATAGAGAAAGTGCCAAACTGCGACTCATTCCTCTATAATCTCAGCCTTCAGTTGCAGTGGAGCTGCATGAATATAATATGACTTCCACAAAACTAAAATATTCATTATGCTGAACAGATGGCATCCCTTATTTTACTGGGATCAGGAATGATGAAGGAATCTTAGATACAAGTGCATGTTCAGGGGGAGCACGACGTGTGCATGAATGATTCTGCACTATAATTTACATAGCTCCATGGAAACGTGCCAACCTTGCCTTTGGTGGTAATATCTTGACGCTTATACCATAACGTGTTGTTTTCACTTGTCAGTTGGTTTAACAAAACGTTATGCTGCAGCAGAGCAGGGCAACCTGGGAAAACCTGGAGAAAAATATTCATAGCATCATTCTTTGTCATACATATAGGAGAATGTATATGTAAGACAGTAAATAGTTTTTCTTTTCTGTGGCTGCTTATATACACAATTTTCCAAGGCTGCAATTTATGCACAACCTGTGCTGTTTCTGTGCCTTGTATGCTAAAACACGAAGATGTCAGAGAGCTTCATTAGACAACTTCATTTCTAACACCATACTGATGTTCCAACAATTAAAGTGTCAAATTGTTCTAATTTACACGTTGTTCAAGCAGGCATTTAAATGGTTAGCATTTTAACAGCACTTGTTTGGTGTTAATGAATATATAATCATCACAACTCTTGCAGACGCCATTGGCTTAATCAAAAATTAACAAGCAAGCGTGCTCGGAGCATAATAAATTATAGATAAATTTTTTTGTTTTTGGTTCAGCTAAAAAAAAAAAGATTATTTTCATGTAATGATTTTAAGATTAAAAATCTTAGCCGGTTGTTTTTTTTTCTTTCTTTTTGTATTAATAGCTTTATACTTCATGCCTTTTACAAATACCATAGTTTGCTATCTGATCATCCACAACCATTTTGAGTTTAAGGATATTACATTTCACAGCATTATAAAATGTCAAACTCTTCCTTATTGCTGCAGAGACTTTTGAAGAGTGTTTGCGAAGAGTTTGGACATGCTGGCATTCATTCAGAGCAGACCTGAACTGAGTCAGAGACAGAGACATTTGCAATGCACTGCTGGTTCTAATGGGAAAAATGTCAGAATTGGTGACGTTCCTCTCTTCACCACCCCTCATGTGCCGAGGAGCTTTTGGAGGCACTAATGGGGTCTGCGGTCTTACCGACACACAGACAGGTCAAGCAGCGTGCGCACAAGACAGCTAGCCGCAAAAGATCACACCCTGCTGAGATCATCAAACAGACAGACAGCATTTTAAACTGGCACATGTTAATGAGTCTCCTCTTACTGTGCGCGAGTCCAGAAGTATTTTTGTTTCCTTTTTTAAGCTAATGGTTGTTTTATGTCACTCTCATTAGGGGAATACAAAGAAAAAAGTCACATTCTCACATTCAAGGTCATTTAAATATACTTCCTGACATTTATATTGATCTTACATTTTCATTCCTAAGACTTCTATATGATCCTCAGGTCGGTGCAGCTCTTAGCAGTCAGTTTTTCGAAGAAATCTTTCATTTTTAAATACCTTGCCTGTTGTTTTTTTTTTTTTTTTTTTTTAGGAAGCTCGCTTTGAAATATCATCCTGACAAGAACCCAGAGAACCCCGATGCCACTGACAAATTTAAAGAGCTCAACAATGCTCATGCGGTGCTGTCTGACGTCACTAAGAGGAACATTTATGACAAGTATGGCTCCCTGGGTCTGTATGTGTCGCAGCAGTTTGGGGAGGAGAATGTGAACACATACTTTATGCTCTCCAGCTGGTGGGCAAAGGTGCGGTATCATCTTTTTGAGCACTTTAGGGAACAATTTTTGCCTGACCTGACCTTTGAAATCTACTCCTGTTGGTGTAACCTACACATTAAATAATATTAATTATATTATATATTAGTCTACCATTTAAAAGTAATTTTATTGGTCATTTATATATTTTTTTATATAAAAATAATATTTTTGCAGCTAATTATGTTATCCCCCCATGTTCTTGATTTTGTATGTACTTGAAACCATGTTTAAATATTTAAATATTATTTTATAACAAAAATGTGTTTACATTAGCTACATGGACTAACAAAAATACTAAAGCCTTTAGTAATCTTTGTTAAAAAAATTTACATTTTTACTTTAAAAAGTTGTATATGTTCATAATTTTTAATCGACCTTAGCTAACAGTGAACAATTACAATGTCATGTTAACAAAGAATATTAAACACTATAACAAATGTATTGCTCATTTTCAGTTAATGCATTAACTAATGGAACCTACTTGTAAAGTGTTATCCAAAAATGTGTATAAAAAAGACAGAATGAGACTGAATATTGTAATATTAACTCTGAAAGATAAACCATAGAATATTATTGCAAAATGAACAAGTCAATAAAGCTTTATTCTAATTTATATAAATGCATTTACTCACTAAATGGTCATATTTTATATTTACATTATAGTATATGTGTTACAGTGTATTTATGTGAGTAATACTACTAAACTACATGTATTTAATTAGCAACTTCTTTTGCTAATACTGTTTTTGCTATTAGAATAAATTACATGTTATATTATTATGTATGAACTTAATATATTTAAGTAAATTATTTAACTTTCTAAGGTAATATTATATGTGACCCTGGACCACAAAACCAGTCTTAAGTGTCAATTGTCAATAAGCTTTCCATTGATATAAGGTTTGTTAGAATCGGATACTATACTATACTATACTATACAATACTAGTCGAGATACAACTATTTGAAAATCTGGAATCTGAGGGTGCAAAAAAATCAAAATACTGACAAAATCGCCTTTAAAGTTGTCCAAATGAAGTTCTTAGCAATGCATATTACTAATCAAAAACGACGTTTTGATATTTTTACAGTAGTAAATTTACAAAATATCTTCATGGAACATGATCTTTACTTAATGTCCTAATGATTTTTGGCATAAAAGAAAAATCTATAATTTTGACCCATACAATGTATTTTTGGCTATTGCTACAAATATACCCCAGCGACTTAAGACTGGTTTTGTGGTCCAGGGTCACATATAATACAGATACTGTAATATTTTGAATGCATTTTTATCTAAACTATACCCTGACACTGCCAGTCTGATTTTGAACATTCTCATTTATAGGGTCTGTTTGCCATCTGTGGCTTGCTGACAGGTTGCTATTTCTGTTGTTGTCTGTGCTGCTGTTTCAACTGCTGTTGTGGGAAGTGCAAACCGCACACACCTGGAGAAGAGGACCCGGAGTTCTATGTGTCTCCCGAAGACCTGGAGGAGCAGATCCGTACGGACAACGAGAGAGGTAAAAGGACACGCTGACGTGTTCTATACGTGGTCACACTCAGTTTTGAAATAGCATATGAGCACAGAACACACCTCAGTCACTCTACAGCCAGATGAAAATGGTTAAAAAAAGCACATCCCAAAATTACTGCATCACATTTTGTTCTCGATAACAGCATCTTCTAAATGTCTTAAATGTTAATCTTCAAAATAGATTGTTCTATGGAAAGCGGAAAGGCTTTATGAAGACTTAAATATTACATATTGCGCAACGGAATCGTTCTAAAATTAATTTCAAAATAGCTTTATATGATAATTTTCTAATTAAAAAAAATGTATTAAATACTTAAAAAGAACAACAAGCTTTGATGTAGCAGATCATGGCTTATCAGTTGAGGGAAGTGCTTTTAAGAAGGTTCGACTAACGTAATAACTCATCCTACTTACAAAAATAAATAGTTGATACTTCTGAGCCAGATGTTTGGATATAATACGCTGTTGTTCTGCCAGTGAGCTGTAGGAGGTTTTTTACATCTTGTGCTGCAGTCCCTCACAAAAGTGATAATTACAGTCTGAGTCATTTCTCAAAGTGTGTTTGCATACTAGTTTTTTATAGCATTCTCACAATAAAAATAAACAATGTTTTCTTTCCCTGCATTTGAAAGTCAGCACGCAAGATGGTACAGACCAAAAAAAAAAAAAGCCTTGTTTTGTCTTATATTAGATTCAAGCTACGTCTATGTAAAAATACACTGTTGACAAATCAAAGTTGACTTCTATTCACCTAGACAAGCTGAGAACACAAAGCACACAAGATCCCACATTTTTATACTAATGAAGTATAGCAGGCACCCGTTTTATAGCATTTATATTTGTGTAGCACGAGAAAAAATTCAATAAATGTTTCATAGACTGATACCCAAGTCATGCCCTACACATTAAACAATATTATTTATATTATATATTAGTCTACCATATAAAATAATTGTATTATTCATATTAAATAATATTTTAGCTAATTTAGGTGATTTTTTTTTTTTTTTAGGTTAAGCTTTTTTAACTGTATTTTATTGTCTTTCAAAGCATTTATATGAGTCTAGCACCACATTACACATTAAATAATATTAATTATAATTAATTATAATAATGTTATTAGTCATTAAATAATACTTTCGCAGCTAATTTAGTTAATTTTTTGGTAACCTGAAAATATATTTTTACAGTGTATTTTATTGTCTGTTTGATAGCATTTATTAGTGTAGCATACAAAAAATCAATAAAATGTTTCATAGACACCTGTTAAAGTCATATATTTCTGAAGTAGTCTTAAAAATCTTGAAAGATACTCTTTTAGTGTTCTCTACAAGTTAAATATTAGTCTACCATGTAAAAATAATTTTATTATTCACAATAAATTATATTTTGCAGCTAATTTAGGTGATTTTTTTTTTTTAGGTTATAGTTTGTTTGTTTTAGGTCTGTTTCATAGCATTTATCTTAGTGTAGCACACAAACAAAAATCTAAAAATAAACAATGTTTTCTTTCCTGCATTTGAAAGTCAGCACGCAAGATGGTACAGACCAAAAAAAAAAAAAGCCTTGTTTTGTCTTATATTAGATTCAAGCTACGTCTATGTAAAAATACACTGTTGACAAATCAAAGTTGACTTCTATTCACCTAGACAAGCTGAGAACACAAAGCACACAAGATCCCACATTTTTATACTAATGAAGTATAGCAGGCACCGTTTTATAGCATTTATATTTGTGTAGCACGAGAAAAATTCAATAAAATGTTTCATAGACTGATACCCAAGTCATGCCCTACACATTAAACAATATTATTTATATTATATATTAGTCTACCATATAAAATAATTGTATTATTCATATTAAATAATATTTTAGCTAATTTAGGTGATTTTTTTTTTTTTAGGTTAAGCTTTTTAACTGTATTTTATTGTCTTTCAAAGCATTTATATGAGTCTAGCACCACATTACACATTAAATAATATTAATTATAATTAATTATAATAATGTTATTAGTCATTAAATAATACTTTCGCAGCTAATTTAGTTAATTTTTTTGGTAACCTGAAAATATATTTTTACAGTGTATTTTATTGTCTGTTTGATAGCATTTATTAGTGTAGCATACAAAAAATCAATAAAATGTTTCATAGACACCTGTTAAAGTCATATATTTCTGAAGTAGTCTTAAAAATCTTGAAAGATACTCTTTTAGTGTTCTCTACAAGTTAAATATTAGTCTACCATGTAAAAATAATTTTATTATTCACAATAAATTATATTTTTGCAGCTAATTTAGGTGATTTTTTTTTTTTAGGTTATAGTTTGTTTGTTTTTAGGTCTGTTTCATAGCATTTATCTTAGTGTAGCACACAAACAAAAATCTAAAAAATAAAACAATGTTTCATAGACTCCTGTTGAAGTCTATATCTTATCTTGCTGAAGCAGGCTAGTCTCAAAAATTTTTGAAAACTACTCTTTTAGTGTTACCTACACGTTAAAGGGATAGTTCACCCAAAAATGAAAATTCTGTTATTAATTACTCACCCTCATGCCGTTCCAAACCCATAAGACCTTTGTTCATCTTCAGAACACAAATTAAGATATTTTTGATGAAATCCGAGAGCTTTCTGGCTAAGGCACAGAAATGTAAAATAGTCCATGTGATATCAGTGGTTCAACCGTAACTTTACGAAACTGCGAGAATACTTTTTGTGTGCAAAGAAAACAAAAATAACAAACATTCCAGTTGCATTGCTGTCTATGTAGGGTCAGAAGCTCTCGGATTTCATCAAAAATCTTAATTAGTGTTCCGAAGATGAACAAAGATCTGATTAATCAAAGAGTAATTAATGACAAAATTTTAATTTTGGGTGAACTACCCCTTTAGATAATAAAGATTTTACAGTGCACCATGTAAAAACTATTTTATTCTAATATTTCGGCAGCTGACTATTTAGGCTACCTGAAAACTTATTTTTGTCTGTTTCATAGCATTCATATGAATGTTTCCTAGACTTTATATCCTGCTGAAGTCGTCTCTAAAAATCCACCCCTGTGGTCTTAGAATCAGAAAACTCTCAGCATTAGGTAAGCCAGTGGACAGTGGGCTGCCCTTCAAATCAGTGATACTGAGCCAGCTCGATGAGGTCAGAAAAGCGCAGCCAGCAGGGGCAGGCTAACGGCAGATTGCTGGGACGTCCTTGGAGCGTACAAAACACTTTTCATTTCAGCAGGAAGTTCAATTAGGAGTGTGAAATGGCATGGCATTAGACGCTGTAACCTCTTGTATATTCCATATTGAACATATGTGACCTCTTTTACCTGTGATTTTGGTTTTCCAGATGGCGACACTCCGATTGTGATGCAGCCAACCAATGCTAGTGAGAAGACCCAGCTGATCGGTGATGGACACAGAACATATACCTAAATGAAAAAATGTGACGATAGATATTAATTTTAAAATTCTTTTTGAATATATTGGTGTCTTTTACAATATACTGTTTATGTTAGGACTGAGAAAGCTAAAAATACTCAACTTCTTAAGCTTTGTTTAGCCATGCTGTCTGTAAATAACAGATATTATATTATTCTTATGCTTCATGTGGAATTAAAACTGATAATGTGATAAAAATGATACATAAAATGATTCTCCTTTAAATAATATTATGTACACTCAAAAAATATCAGGGCCTAAATTTAAGATTTTAAGAATTTTTTTTAAATTTTCCATATAACATTTTCATCCATCTGGACATTTTTAACATAAACTAATAAACGTAATGTGACACATATTTGTCAGTCATTCATTCAGTTATTCATTGTGAAAACAATTAGATTTATTCAGTTAAAAAGTATGAACATGGTTCAAATATAGCTATGGAATATTCAATTAACTGCAATTAGTTAAAATGTATGAGATGGAAAGAAATTTGATTTATTGATTATAAATATGTACATCAGTCTATTAGTATTTAAAACAGTCTAAAGAGTTAAAAGTCTACTAGTATTAACATTTATTAGTACTATTAAAGAAATCTTACCTGTTCCATTTATGTATGACAAATATGTAACACAATAGGTTTATTAGTTTGTCTATGTTAAAAGCGTTGTGTGCAAGTCAAATTCATAAATTCTAAATTTAGGCCAATTTTTGGAGTGCATATCTTACAGATTTTCAAAATATAAATTCAGATATTTCTGTACATTTAACAGTGGTTTTAAATAACTAGAGGCGATTCCAGGATTTTTTCATCTGGGGGGCACAAAAGGGCCACAATTAATACAGAGGGGCCAATCTTATGTTGTGTATTTAACTGTAGATATCTAAATCATTTAAATAACACATTTTATTTGCTTTGTGACAGTACTCTACATGAATATAGATGGGATATTCATTGTTTCATAAAATCTTAATGCAACATAATGTGCACAGAGCCTGCCTTTTGGTTTGTTTTCAGACTTTTTGTTTGCATTTGAATGAACATTTGATGCTTGAACTCCACTGAATGTTAGTATGAAGCAACAAAAACAATAGCTTGCTGCTTTAAAGAAACAAAAACCAAGTTTCCTTCGAGCCGGATTCGAACCAGCGACCTAAGGATTTCAGTGTGTCCTCTACAGTCCTCCGCTCTACCAACTGAGCTATCGAAGGAACCCATGGTTTGTGGTTCGATCTGGAATTTTTAAAATTTAAAAAAATGCGGGAACAAGAAGTATATATAGTAAAAGTGAATAAATACACTTATATTGCACATTAAAAAATGTAACAAGTAACTTACAATTCGATTTCTGTAAAATAAGACCAGGAAATGCCGTTGGTTTTTGGTAATTTGACAGCGTGTCATTTCTAGACTAAATGTGTTTTATATATATATATATATATAGATATATAATTTTTCTCTATTTAATTTTCCTCCTATTTGATTAGAAAGCAAAAACCCGTAACTTGCGCTAGTAATCGACACATTATCGTTTCATAATAACAAAATTGAAAAGCGAAAATAATGTAACGTTAACCGAATGTTCAACATTAGCCTACAGATACGCTAGCAAAGTGACAAATGTCGGATGCATTGATACATGGTATTAATAAAACCAGTAAGAAGAAATATGCATATGAAAAAAAAAAACTTGCTAAGTTTTATTGCGTTAGCTAAGCTAACGCTAATGACTGAGACTAGTCATTGCACTTGCGTATTGCTCTTTTGTTGATTCTGATAGCTTCGATTGTCCTCATTTTTAAGTCGCTTTGGATAAAAGCGTCTGATAAATGACTAAATGTAAAAGAAACGCAACTAAAGATGACGCTACCACCATAATTATATACATAAATGGTTAGCAAGAACGTTAGCAAGACGGGGAATTAGCTCAAATGGTAGAGCGCTCGCTTAGCATGCGAGAGGTAGCGGGATCGATGCCCGCATTCTCCAAAGCTTTTTTGGGGGAATTATGCATAGACATAATAAATACATAAATAGTATTATGTAACTTTGTAGGCAAAAACCCGTTAGTGGCTAAGCATCTTAGCACTTCCGGTTCCGTCGCCCCAAAGTAATATGGCCTGCGTCCCAAAGTGCATACTATCCATCTTTAGGGCAGATAGGTTGGATAGTATGCACATTTGGGGCAGATAGGTTGGATAGTATGCACATTTGGGACGCGGGGATGGGTTTTTTGAATGAGATTTGGGTTAAATCCCTTAAATAAGGACCTTATTATAAGGTCCGTGGTAAACACAAACTCAAGACACTTTCACGTTTTATTCTACAACATAAAACACACCAGTTACACCACACTCGTGAGTTTTTTAAACTGTTACGTTTCTTAAAAAAAGACGGTTGCTAAAAAGTTGCTAAATGGGACTACAGGCGCTGTCGGAGACATTAAACCTCATCACGCCGAACAGTTCAACAGTTTATAGTATTTTCCAGTTGTAGTATAATCAGTGGTGGATAAAGTACCTGAAAGCCACACTTCTGTAAAAGTGGATATCTTACCAGAAAATGACTGAGGAAGAACTTGAAGTCACCGTTAAGAATATTACTTTGCGTAAAAGTTTTAAAGTAGGCCTATGTAATATTTATTGTACTTCAGCATGAAAAGTTTTTTTTATTTTTTATTAAACATAGGCCAAGTATTGAAAGTAAAAATACAGGTAAATGCAAAATGGAAAAGGAACAAATAAATATATTTTAAAAGTTTTACACCGTTTGAGTAGCAAGATTGTGTTCAGTTTTAACTCTTTCTTCCATTTTGTATCTTTGGGTATGCATTAAGAGCCACTTGCAGTCTCTTTCATTCCAACATAAGAAAACATTTCTAGAATATGCATCTGAAGTGATATTTAGATGTATTTACACAGGTTAATGTATCTCATAGGAGACATGGATGCATTTAACCTGCAGTTACAAATGCATAAATAATGCTTTGTTTTAATCATAAAACACTTAATACTGATATTTACATTTACATTTAGTCATTTAGCAGACGCTTTTATCCAAAGCCACTTATACAAATGAGGACAATAGAATATTTGAAAAATAGTCTAAATAATACTCGAAATATGAAATTAAAACCGCCAGTAGGTGGCAGCAAGTGACTATTAATGAGTGAGTCATTGAGATTCAACCGATTAATTCAAACAGCTGATTCATTCACGAACAAAGCATTTGACTAAGCATTTGTCAATAAGTGAGTCACTGATCAGTGATTCGAATCATTCATTCAACTGATTCATTCAAAAAGCAGTGAACACCATCCATTGCTCGGAGACGCAAAACAGTGCTGTGATCTTTGTTTGGAAGTATTTTCGTTGGCAAAATTGAGCGAAAACAGGCAATATTGTGTCTAAAATGTAAGTCACTCAGTTTATTAAACTTGTATAAAAAAATTATTACATTTGTTATCATGCTGATATCTGGAGAAAAATTGCACTCTTTGTGTGATATAGATTAACTATATTAAAATATAAAAAACATACATATTGAGGCATTTTTGCCATCTATAATATAGAATGCCTTGAATTTTGAGTTTTAATAGACTAATAAATCACATGCGTGCACTTGTTCCCAGAACGTTCCCTGCAGGTTATTTTAAAGTTTTATTTTTATAACCTACAGAGAACGTTCCCAGAACGTTCCTCCAATCTAAAGGGAACGTTCTGTTTAAGTTAAGAAAACTTTCCTGGCTACCCAAAAGGGAACTTTCTTGAGAACGTTCTGGGAACCAAAAACTAACGTTCCAAGAACGTTCTGGGAACCAAAAATTGTTAGCTGGGAGTATTAGGCTATTTCTTCGTTACATTACACTACTGACTGAGTAGAATTTGTAGTACAATTAATTTTAGAATAACCAAAATAGCCAATTAATAGTTCTCCCGCATTTTATATTGTTGTTCGACAATGGGGTTTTTTGTTGTTGTTGTTGGCGCTGTAGTAGTGCATGATGAGTCCGCGTCTCTCTTTTCCTAAAAGCACAAATACTAAAATTTAAATTATATTTAAATCGTATTTTTAAGTAGAATATGTAATAATGTGTTTATTATTATGTATTTAATTAATGTCTTCTTTTTTTGTTACTTTTCTGTGTTTGTTGCGTTTAAGAGATGCACGTTGAGTAAACAGTATCATTTTCATATATGGGCAAGTAAACATGGCAACCTCTGACGTGCGGCTTTCTAAAAACAGCGCTCACTGATAGTGGGCCTTGTCGTGGGGGAATGCCAAGCCTCATTATAGAGGGTACAGACAGGCTGTTGGGCAATGCAGAGGGCCTGATTTCACCCCGTGTACAAGAACTGGGACAATTTAATTTTCTCAATCCCAAACGGTCTCATTCTCAGCTTCAGTGAAGCCGTTGCTCGTCAAATCAGGATGGACAGCTTGGAGAAGCAGCTTATTTGTCCCATTTGTCTGGAAATGTTCACGAAACCGGTTGTGATTCTTCCTTGTCAACACAATCTTTGCCGGAAATGTGCTAATGACATTTTCCAGGTACAGTTTAAATATTTTTTGTTCATCAACATAATTTACCACAAAAATATTGATATACCCTCTTTTAGAAAATAAATAAATTGTTTTATAGTCTACTGTGTGGACGTTTTAGAAACATTTTCAGTTATATTAATTGTCTGTTTTATTTTACTGTAGTTATAGCCTAATATTTAACGTTAGTCTAATATAGTGTTGCTTCACCTCAATCGCCTTTTTATTTAAACACAGGCTATTTTGGGCTCTACCTATACTCAGAAAGCTATAATATATGAATATTTGTAAATAAACATTCAATAATCTCTAAAAAAAAAAGTTTTGTTAATTTGCTGTCCCACACTTTCTATACAGTCCTCAAATCCATACCTTCCCACCAGAGGAGGCACAGTGGCGTCAGGTGGCCGTTTCAGGTGTCCATCCTGCAGGCATGAAGTTGTGCTGGACCGCCATGGGGTCTACGGTCTGCAGAGAAACCTTCTGGTGGAAAACATCATTGACATGTACAAACAGGAGTACATCAGGTTAGAGCTGAGAAACAAACACCTCGGGAAGCTCTAATAGGATGTCTGCATGGTTTAACAAGATCCCTTGTGTAATGAAAATATTAAAGAGAAATGTAGGCTACGAATATAGTCCAGGGCTCCAGACTGCAAGTAAAATGTTACCAGTTGTGACCCAAAATTGGCGACAGTGATTAAAAATATAGCTGGCGACATTTCGAAAAACTTTGTTTTCCTGAGAGTGCGCAGCAGCAAAGTACACACATGACTCATGAACAGCGAGTCATTTTTCAGTTATGCCGTATTCATAAACCAGGAACTGTTACTGTTATGTGTACTTTAGGTTCCTGAGATTAACATCATTCATTTTAGGTATTAGTTACATAATCTCAACAGCGTTTTGGAATTATTGTATTGCATTCTAATATAATGAAATAACAATATATAGGCTATTGGTTATAAACACTGCTGTTTGGGAGCCATTTTTGTTTAGTCTGGAGCTCTGTAGACTAAAACATTTAATCAATTATTGTCTAAACTAATATGTGACCCTGGACCACAAAACCAGTCATAAGTAGCATGGGTATATTTGTAGCAATAGCCAAAAATACATTTTATGGTTCAAAATTATCGATTTGTTTTAATGCCAAAAATCATGTCCATGAAGATATTTTGTAAATTTCAAAATGTTTGATATATATATTTTTTTAGGCTTTCTGACTCCAAGACTCAACTAATCTCTGCAATTCTCCAGCTGTGATCCTTGGAGAGTCTTTGGCCACTCAAACTCTCCTCCTCAGCGTGCATTAGGACGATATAGACACACGTCCTCTTCCAAGCAGATTTGTAACATCTTTAGTTGATTGGAACCTCTTAATTATTGCCCTGATGGTGGAAATGTGGATTTTCAATGCTTTCTATTTTGTGAAGCTCAACAATCTTGTTCTGCACATCAGAACTTTATTGTTTGGTTTTACTTCTTGTGATGGATGATTAAGGGAATTTGGCCTTTGTTTTCTTTATATTTATAATCCTTTGGAACAGGAAGTCATAGCTGGACAATTTCATGCCCCTAGTCTCCCTGGTGTGCATAAAAAATGTGAATATGAATGGGAATACACTTCAGAGATATTTTACTCATAAGAATTTCCAGGGGTGCCAATAATTGTGGCCAACTGTGCATTGGAGAAAAACATTTATTTTATCATGAGATTTTCTCCCCACTTTCAATTGTTTTACTTCAATGATAGGTTAGAATTTTATGAATTTTTTAAACTAAAGATCAAAAGGATAAGCAATGCAGATTTATTTTCACAGCCACCTTTGCTCAAATTTACCAAGGGTGCCAATATTAGTGGAGGGCACTTTAAATAACTGACATTTCTTTTTAATTTTTGATATAATAATTCTGATTTATTAAAGCATGATTCCTTTTCCTATGTGGTGGAAATTGACTTCCAAAATTTACATAAAAGTCAAAATTAACATAAAAGTTGAAATTATGGCATACTAACTCATAATTATTAGATAAAAAATAGAAATTGTGACATGCCAAGTCAAAATTATGAGATGAAATTTTATAATTATGACAAGTCAAAATTGAGATAAAGTGTCAAAATTATGACTTTTTTATAATTACAAATAATTATATTATAATTATGATTACCAAAGCATGATTTTTTTTCTTATGTGTTGGAAATGGGCTTCAATAGTTACCCCTATTGTAGAGGTAATAATCCTTCGGCCTTTTAGTAAAGTGCATGAAGAAACCTTTTTTCCTTAAAAAAAAAAAAAAAAAAGAACAGACATGCTTTTAAGAATGAAATTCCCCAAGGCTGAACGATTAAATTCTCCACCGCCCTGTCACTTTGCATCCCACTTAAGCGTTTCACTTCATGAACTCAAAAAAAAAGCTTTTGAATGAGAGGTTGATGTTTTAAAGCTCTATAAATCAGTTTGTGTTTTGCACTGCAATAGACAGATTCCCTAGTGTCCATGTGGCTCCCAAGACCTGTGACTCAGACAGGTCAGAAGGCTAAGAATGACGGTCAGCTGGCAGCAAATTTATTTTTAGTTCCCCCAGTCAGTGTTGAGTCTCCTAGGCGTCCTGACACACATAACAAACCCTCAATATGGCCTCGTGAACTATAGTTATTTCATTAAGCATTCATTTGAAGTCCTGTCCACATCTGAGGCAAAAGCCGAAAGGTTTCGAACCTTAGAATCTGTTTTATTATATACAGTTTAACCTCAGATGTCAGACTTTGATACCCATGGATCTGTTATTCTCCAAAGCAGCAGACCTTCTCCTGAACAGAAGGTTGACCAGCTGATGTGTGAAGTCCATGAGGATGAGAAAATCAACATTTACTGCCTGACCTGCGGCGTTCCCACTTGTTCTATGTGTAAAGTGTTCGGTGCTCATAAGGACTGTGAAGTGGCCCCTCTTAACAGTATTTACCAGACACAAAAGGTAAAAATTCTTGCGCTTTCCAGGCATATTAATATTTATGTTTGTCTGTATAAGTACACCAGAGTTTGCGTCAGTGTGTATGCGCTTCTGTGTGCAGCATATATTTTTACAGTTGTGTGTTAATATGCTTACGCACGTCCTCATCTCCAGACAGAGCTCTCGGATAGAATAGCAATGATGGTGGGCAATAATGACAGAATCCAAGGCATCATCAGTCAGTTGGAGGAGACCTGCAGAAGCATAGAGGTTAGTCACCCCATGTGGGGGCTTCTCCCTCCCCAAAGCCTGGCATAAGAGCAGGATTATTGATGAGGAACGTAAGAACGCTTCCTCTGACAAAAGATACACACGCTCTGGCATCGACGAGCCAGGCAGGCAGGAAGCTGGATTCTCTCCAGACCTCACAGTTGCGTTCACAGAGACTCCATGATTGACAAGCAGGCAGAAATGAGCCGTCTCTGTTGAGCATATGGCTTCTCTGACGGAAAGTCATTGTGTACAAGGTTGAGGGTTAGATACGGTCGAAGGAAAGAAGCAGGTAGTCAAACTATTGGTTTAGAGAGTACATTTACACATAAACCTTAATCGTAAACTCTGGTGGTCCATAGTTAGCGATTTACATCAAACATTATGACTGTGTTCCAATCGCCTAATAGTAGCCTATAAAGTGGCTTTCTTTAGTAAAACTATGATCATATGCTATACACTGCTTAAATAAAGTTTGGAGTCTTTAAGATTTTAATAAGTCTCTTATGCTCACCTTGGCTGCATTTATTTGATGAAAAAAAACATCCAGTGACACAAAAATATCACAATTTTTCTAATAAACACTACTGTTCAAATGATTGTGCTAAGATTCTATAAATTTTTGAAAGTCTCTTATGTTAAGTAATATTGTGAAGTATTATTAAAAGTTAAAGTAGCTATTTTATATATTTTAAAAATGGAATTTATTCATGTGATGGCAGAGCTGAATTTGTAGCAGTCATTACTCCAGTATTCAGTGTCACATGATCCTTCAGAAATGATGCTGATTTGCAGTTTAAGATACATTTCTTCTTATTAATGTTGAAAACAGTTGAATCTTTGATGCTGTCACGGTGCACACAGCAGGGAGGAACGAGGAGACGAGGATAACTCAAATAACAGTCTTTAATGAATCCAAAACAGACAAGGCAGGGCAGGGCAAGACAAGGCAGGGCTGACACACAGGAACATCGGGGAATAACGAGTAGACCAGACGAAAACTAAACAGGCAGGAACTAAATACACATGACAATAACAGATAATGACGCACACACACCTGAACTGAATAAACTAATAGTCACACTTAACAAGGACAGGACAGGGGGTTACTCTGGAGGCCCCTCAGGACAGACATGGTCAGTAACACAGGACAGGGACCTCCAGAGCGGAACAGACAGATCGGAGACCATGGCGGAGCTGGGAGCTCAGGGAGGCCATGGCAGGATCTTCTTTGGAGCCTTGGCCTCGTTCCCCTCGGCCCGACACCACAGCCAGAACCCTTTATCCCAAAAAATCCATGGGGTAGCTAGGGGGTATCAGGAGCCCTCCAGGGTCCCTCAGCAACTGCCTCCAGTTCCGCGACAGGAGTCAAGACAAGACAGGGATAACTCAAATAACAGTCTTTAATGAATCCAAAACAGACAAGGCAAGGCAAGGCAGGGCAGGGCAGGGCAAGACAAGGCAGGGCCGACACACAGGAACACCGGGAAATAACGAGTAGACCAGATGAAAACTAACTAAACAGGCAGGAACTAAATACACATGACAATAACAGATAATAACTCACACACACCTGAACTGAATAAACTAATAGTCACACTTAACAAGGACAGGAAAAAGACCAAATAAGGAAACAAGAGGCGGGAACACATGACACACACGACAGAGGACTGAGAGATGCATTTTCTTCAGGATTCTTTGATTAGAATAGAAAAAAAGAAGATTTATTTGAAATTGTGTAACATTATATAATTGTGTAACATCCTTATTGTCATTTCAGATCAATTTTATTTATTTATTACCTGATTAAACATATTAATTTCTTTAAAAAAAAATGTAACAGTAGTGTATATAATATAAATATATTTTTAGAATATAAATATAATTTATTTTAATTTACATTTTTTATATATTTACAGGAAAATGGCAGGCGACAAAAATCCAAGGTGTGTGAAAAGTTTGACCATTTGTACGCCATCATGGAAGACAGGAAGAGAGAGATGAATGTGAAAATGAACGCTGAACAGGAAGAAAAACTGAATTACATACGTCGCCTCACAAGGAAGTATGGAGATCATCTGGAGTCCATGACCAAAATCATGGAGACAGGAATCCAGACACTGGAAGAACCTGAGATGGCTGTTTTCTTACAGGTACTTGATGTCTACAATAGATTATAGAAACAGGGTTAACACAACAATGGAAAACCTTTTTTTTATTTTTATTTTTTTTACTTCTTTATTTATTTAAAAATTGCCTGGAAAAATTAGAAATCATGGCAATTCCTTTTGTAAATATGCTATTTTCTCATTTGCTCTGCTCTAAAATATTTAATCTTTTTGTAAATTCTGTAAAAGTAAAAGAAAAACATGCCTGCAAACCAGAGTGAAAATATCGGTCTATCTGTTGTGGGTCTTATTGGAGCATTCATACACTATTCATTATAATTGTTTAAATCCATGAAAGACTGGCACGGAAATCCATGTCAGCGATGGATGAGATAAAAAATTTTTTTAAAAGATTGATAAAATTTGTGGGAACCCTGTAGAAATTCAGTAGATTTTATACATAATTTGTGTTATCTTGTGAAATAAATAATCTCTTTTTCTTTCACACATGCCATACAGAATACCAAACTCCTCTTGCAGAAGTAAGTGTTGATCCTTTCTGCAACATTAATGTGTATTTTGAACAAACACGCAAATTGATTTCTTGTTTGCTAGAATTGCAGAGGCATCGAATACCTCGCACCTGGAGAGAGTGGAGCGTGGCTATGAGAACATGGATCATTACTCTGTGAGCTTCAAAAGAGAGGGCAGGGCCCTACGCAATATCGACTTTGCCAGAGGTGCATCTCACCTGAAATGCTCATTAACCTGATTCAACTCTAACTATCAACATGTTTGGGTTTAAATCAAGTTAGCTTGTTGAACTGATTACGAAAATAACGTGCTATTTAGAAGCCTCTTAAGCATGTTTTCAGATTGTGACTCAATGAGCAGCCAGTTCAAAAGCCAGCCTTGCTTTTCAGTATATTAATCAGATTTGGCAGTTAATTTACTAAACCCCATCAGAAACGTGGTGTAAAAACTGTCAGTATTGTATATAATCAGTATGAGGTTGATGGTATCTTCATGTTCAGATTGGGTCTAGAAAATGCACCTTTCCTTTTCATATGTTAAAGGAATAGTTCACTTACAAATCTAAATTTGCTAAAAGTTTACTCACCTTCATGCCATCCAGTATGTAAATGAGTTTGTTTCTTCATCGTAACAGATTTGGAGAAATTTAGCATTACATCTCTTGCTCATCAATAGATCCTCTGCACTGAATGGGTGCCGTCAGAATGAGAGTCCAAACAGCTAATAAATAAATCACAATTAATCCACACAACTCCAGTTCATCAATTAACGTCTTGTAAAGTTAATAGCTGCTTGTTTGTAACAAACAAATCCATTAAGACATTTTTATCTTAAAATCTTTGCTTCTGGCTAAAATAGGAGTTCTCTATTCATAATATTGCTTTCTCCAGTGAAAAAGTCTGAAACAGGAGAGAAATATGCAGAGATCAAGCATCGTTTACAAAGCGAAAACAGTTCTAAACAAAATAGTGCTGTCAAACGATTAATCGCTTCCCAAATAAAAGTTTTTGTTTACATAACATATGTGTGTGTACTGTGTATATTTATTACGTATATATAAATACACACACATGCACGTATATATTTAAGAAAAATTTGTATTTCTATATAATATAAATTATATGAATATAAATTAATAAAAGTAAACACATGTAAATATTTTCAACATATATGTGTGTGTATTTATATATACGTAATTATACACAGTACACATACATATATTATCATATACATGTAAATATTTTCAAAATATATACTGTATGTGTGTGTATTTATATATACATAATTATACACAGTACATATATTATGTAGACAAAAACGTTTATTTTTGATGTGATTAATCGCGATTAATCGTTTGATAGCACTAAAACAAATATGTCAGTGAATTTTGATGTGAGATGACAACATCTCAACAACATAAAGTTAAAACAACTTAATGATTATTTCTTACAAACACACAGCTTTTCACTTTACAAGATGTTAAACCAATATGCTGGAGTCATGTGGATTACTTATGGATTATTGTAATGTTTTAATCAGCTGTTTGAATTCTCATTCTGACGGCACCCATTCACTGCAGAGGATCTATTGGTGAACAAGTGATGTAATGCAAAATTTCTCCAAATCTGTTACGATGAAGAAACAAACTAATTTAAATCTTAGATGGCCTGAGGGTGAGTAAATTTTCTGCAAATTTAGTTTTTTGGGTGAACTATTCCTTTAAACTCTCATTGTTTGCAGATGATGATGAAGAGGAGGAGGACGAGGATGAGGTGGGTGTCGATGCGGATGGCCGGGCAGGGCAAACAGCCTCTGGAGAAGTGGACTCGCTGAATGAAGCCCTTCCGCCCCTTCTTCCCCCACAACCCCTGAGCACATGCAGAACCGCCACATCATCCTAACTTCACAAAGTGCACATGCTAACACAAATACTGATCCAGCGTTCATTTTGCAAGATGTTCAAAACAATATGGACACCTACATTTTTAAAACAGACAATTGTACCAGTGCTGGTACTGTTTCTGTTAAGAAAAGTCATTAGATGACTAAATATAATTGGAAATGACTTAAGAAACCCTTCCAAGATTTGTGGTGTTGTTTACTGCGTAGGGAGCGTCCGCGTGGTATTTCATTGCAGTTGGCACAGCAGTGGTATTTGAGTTATGAATGACATGATTTGCTTTAAATGTTCTCTGAATTTCATATTTATAAACGTCAACGTCAAATAAAAGGTTACCCTCATGTAGTGTAATCATTTGTAACAGATTTAATTCAAATCAACATTCAGTTCAGTTCCAAAAGCATTGGTGTATCACATATACAGAAGATGCCTAATCTACATGAAGAAACATCGTGGAAGTAATCGCCACATCTCTTTGCTCACAGGATTGTCTTCCCCTGGTCTTGTAGGCGAAGAGTAAACAAAGTGTTGTTCGCACATCTCGGTGGTCGAGCTGAAATAACGATGCCAGGACATTGCGTAATCCATATATTCTGGCCCAGTGGAGGGTGATCAGTGACAGGATGTGCTTCTGTTGCTGGCTTCACACAGAGAACGGCTACAACCAACTTAATGAGGTCCAGGGAGCACAACCCTAAAACAACACTCGGCTCACCGTGTGTGGCTTCTACCTTTTGCAATGAATGAATCCTAGTGAAAGTGACGTGCATTCTGTGGTGCTGCGTAAAAACATAAGGTTGAAATGTTCTGAGTGCCTTGTTAGTTCACATTTGAGTTATTGATCGGATTTGGATGTGCTTTAGCCGTTCACTTTAGGACATGGTTCAGTGAAACTACACCCAAGATCTCCAGTTGCTGTAGAATGAGTCACCACTCATCAGTTATTTGGTTTGGTGTGAAACGTTTCAGTCAGCACCAGTGTTTATACTGCATTTGATAATCAGTTATCAAATTATTTGTCATAATGGTCATGTCTACTCAAGTTTTTTTTTTTTTTCTCCCCCCCACTAACATTTTGTTCAGAGAATGTGAATTACCTTTTCAAAGACGTGCTGCCAAGTCCAGGAAAAATTCTTTTTTGATGTCTTTTTTTTTGTTTTGAAAAAGTACATTAGTGTCATTGAGCGTCAGCAAGTATATTGATTTAATGATTCAGTGTATATGTGCAATATACTCAGAGGGACTTTGTGTTTATGACTTGTTTTTGAGCTTGTTTTTAGGTTCCATTTTTTGAAGGTAGGTGGTAAAAATTACCTTCTTGTAATATAAGATCATGTTTACCCTTTTAATTGTAATTAATAAATTATAGAGTAAATATGTTGTATAAAGAATTGTTCTACCCCTGGTTAAACCACTCAGGAACAAGATGCCTTATCTGTCAATCATCTCTGGATGACCCTCATTTATTGATCCTTAAAGTTATAAGTTTGCATTCATATTGAAAACATGTTAATGCATTGATAAATACAATTTTTTACATAATTACTGTATTTTTAATTAATCACTTATTCATGTCAATAATCTAGACAAGAGGTGTCAAACTGGCTTTCAAAGTTTTATTGAAAAATATAAATATAAGACATTCTCTTGCACAACAAAAATTAATGGTTGCTCAGTTTATTAACAAACTTAAACAATGTACTGTATGTTACAATGAAACTCAATCTGTCAGATAAAATAATACAGTACTGGAAAATATTGTCTTTTTTAAAGAATCTCAAACGTTTTCTTCATCTACAGTTCTGAATGATCACTTATACAATAACATTGATGGAGAGTGATGACAGTTTTGCGTTTCATATACACCTACTGTACTCTATTCGCCTTCGTTGAAATATCTACAAATAAATAAGTCACCGGTATAAATAGATCATGATGGAAAAGCAGCACTATGGTACAGAATATTCATGTTTGTGCTAAATGTAAAAATATCTTTGGCTGATGGGTTTGCTCATGGTTACTTCCCGAATATTTCCATCATTTTGCGGTTGCTGTGAGCTTGCTGGGCCATTTGTTCGGCTCTGGCCATCTCCAGTACTTCTCGTAGCAGATGAAAGGTCAGATCCAGGGAAATCGGCGGCTCCTCCGACCTGCGCTCTCTCTCCACTGAGTCGAGCGCCCGGAGCGCGTAATTGCGATCCAAGCGGCCGATGTTTCCAACTTTCCCCTCCAACAGACGCTGCGTTAACTGGAGCTGCAGTGCTCTTTTGGAATACTGGGATGTCTCGGGGAAGCTGTCGGCTGGAGATCGGAGAGAATTCTGGTTTCTGTTACCGAGCCGGATGAAGTACTCCTCCCCTAAGCGTGCCAAAACCGGCGGGGACTGTCGCTCTCCATCGGGGTCCGTGGCTGGCTGGTTGGAGCTGCTTTCGATGGCTCTACATTCATACGGTGATGGAAAGGCAACGAGCAGAGCCACGGTGGTGACGAGAAAATTGAGCTTCATGTCAAAAAGTGGCGAGGAGAATCTGCGGGAGAAGTGAGTCAATTATGCGCACGATTTCAACTTCTCAGCAACTGTTTTGCGCACTCTGGGACTAAGCTCAAATCTTGGCAGATGCAATTTGTCTAAAGCGCCCTTTACTGCACAAGTCCACTTGGGCATTTACGTGCGCTTTAAAGTTGGAGAGCTCGGTGCCTCATTGTGCGCAAAACACGAGGACGCATCCACAGCAATACAACTTAACTAGAATAAAGATAACCAGTGTAAAATGGTATTACCTAACGTTTACTAGGCTAGCTCAATATCAGCTGTCTTATTCCAGATAAGATGTTGCGTACCTGTGCGTAATTGGTATATCCTTGGATGGTTTTTGAACTTTGCGAGGAGCGTCTGTCTTCCAGTTGTTGCCTATCAAGTTATTACTTTTAGGACTTCTTCAAAGGGAGGCTGGAGTTTGCATTTATATAGGCACGGTCAGCGACAAGTGTCACGCATTTAGTAGCTTGCGTCTGCGCAGAGGGGAGAGAGAGTTGACTTGAATGAACGTAAGTGAACAGTTTTCGGTTTGAATGAGTCATCGAGGTGTGTGTATGTGTGCGTCCTTGAGTGTGTATGTGTGTGAAAGAAGATGCATATAAAACCAGGGGTATTTTAGGATCTTCTAAATTGATCTTCTCCCATCTTTTTGTGTCCTATAGCTAATATTTGAAAGCTTTATGTCTTTAAAACATGAAACAAATTATATGAAGCTCCATGCATAATTACGACTTGAAACCCCTCAAAGGAAGTCAAAACAAAAGTTTAGGGAAAGGGTCTTAAAAGTACGTATTCTATTTAACAAAAGTTCCGTAAAAGTTACATTTGCTCTAAACAGACGTCCGCGAACAGCTCCAATTCAACCGAAGGAGTAACCATGGCAACTCGAGCGCTTCCCGTTAAGATCGCCATGAGTGTTACAATTTATTACTTTTTATAGATTTATATATCAGAAATGTTACTAAACCCTGTAGTAGTGTTTGGTTTAAATTGTGTTCAGACAGTTCAGACGGTTAGCTGAGGGCACCAAATTAGCCTTATTTGTGTTTGAAGGTTAGCTGAGGGCGCCAAATTAGCCTTATTTGTATTTGATGATTAGCTGAGGGCGCCAAATTACGCAACAAACGTCAACTGACAAAATGACACTCAATTAAAATTATTGACAGAAAAAAGTAAAAGCCCTTGAATTTATTAAATAATTCTTACACTGACTCAATTCAAATTATACAACTTTATACTTTTTCTGTCATAAATCTCTAATCTTAAGTGTTTGTGGCATTTCACTGACTGAGTTTTATATTTGGTCGCATTCTTGATCTTTGCTTAATTGCATATTCATCTCTAATGACCAAAGATGCATTTTAAAGTGGTGTGACTGCAATAATCAGTCCCTTGGTCACATTCCAGGTTGTTCCCTCCATAAAATCGATCAAATACGTCACACTAAAGCGCAGGTTGTTCAGTTGTTGCAACCACTGGCACACAGGCGTGGTGGGCTTCGGGTGATGTTCTAGCGGGTGTCACTTATCCAGACAGCACAGACAGAGCTTTGGGTCCCGGTGATTACAGATGCACAGCGGCAGGACCACGTCACTCTCACAGTCACTGCTGTCAAGTGCTGTCCTCCCCCCTCGCTCTGCTCTGGCCATGAGGGAGGCTGGGAGATGGAACACTTGGCTCGAGCCCCTTTACACCTGCTTTCAGAATGCCAATCAGACAGCGTCCCAATCAGCTTCTAGACAATAAATGCTAACAAGTGTAAAGAAATAGAGGTTACATATTTCCCAAAAGGTTTGAATGGAAATTCCAAGTTGTTGCTTTATGCTTTCATCCAGTCATGTGGGTTTTCATCAGAAAAGAAGAAAAAAAGTGAATTGGTTTAAAAAATTTTCACAATGCATAAATAAGAATTATTAGGCACTTTCAATGAATAGGAGGTTTGAAAATCCTTTTTTTCTCAACAAATAATCAGTGAAAGAAATTGTTGCTGTCTGAGATTGATCTTGCTGTCAATCTCACTTTAAAAATAATGATTTTTCGATGTTGTAAATAAGATTGTATTCTTGACATGAAAATAATATAGCTTATTTTGCATTACACCAATAGATCCTCTGCAGTGAATGGGTGCCGTCAGAATGCAAATTCAAACAGCTGATTAAAACATTACAATATATATCAGTCTTTCAAAATTCTTTGTGAATTATTCTCACAATTCAACATTTTTCAAAGTAAATCCTGTACCATTTTTGTAGTCTATGAGCTTTTTATGTTTTATTTTTTTATATAAAGTAAAACACTACAATGAATTGAATATCAATTCAACATATTAGGTCAAAATGTCTTTGTGAGTATTTGTGAAATATTTTAGTATTTTTTGTGAGAAATTGTTTCAAATGAAAATCGTTATCATTTTACTTTATTATATATATATATATATAAATAGACCATAAAACAGCTCATACACTTAAAAAAGCAGTGTATGATTTACTTTGAAACAATTTTCACTCAGAAACGATTAGATCACAAATTTATATAAAAAGAATAAAACAGAAACAGCTCATACACTGAAAAAAATATATAGTGTAGGATTCAGAATTTTAGTAGGATTTTAGCAATTTTTGAGTGAAAAGTAAATCACTCAAACACACTTTTTTAAGATTTACGCAATTTTATAAATAAACAATCAAAAAAAAAAAAAGATTTACGCAATTTAATTAATAGTAAAATTCCTCCAAATTGAATTGAATAATCCTTACATATTTTAATTTAATAATTACATACATAAGGATTATTCAATTCAATGGAATTTTACTATTAATTAAATTGCATAAATTAAAAAATTTCAGTATATGAACTGTTTTATATCTTATTATAGAAATTTATATAAAACAAAGTAAAATATTACAATGAATGAAAATTCAATAAATTAGGTCATTGTTGTGTGATTATAATTGTTGGGTACAATCATAAAATCAAGAAATATGGAGAGGCCAAAGGAGGGATACAGACATTTGATGAGTTTTGAACTAGCTAACATTTCATGGTTATCTAACATTTCCAGTCCTTACAATAAAATCATGGAATTTGTGCCTGTAACGCTTTAAAAAAATAATTTAAAAAAAAGTCATGGGGCACCAATTTGCACCCTATTTGTGGAAAGTGCCATTAAATTTATGATATGTGGGATGAGGAAGGCTCAGGGGAAAAAGGCTGACGGTTAACAAGAAGAGTGGATTCATCCCAAGAATAACGTTATTATGGATAATGACTGCATCCATCTACGATAAAGCTGACAGATGAAGAAGGCGGCAGACATCTTGGTTCTATTTCGAGCTCCTCAAAGCACCTAGTCCCTAATCCACTCAAATTACGCCGGTGATTCACTCGGTAAATTAATTATTATTATATTCGCTCCACGTCTGTGTGATCCTAAAAGTTAGACAAAACACCTCTACGAAGCAATTCCTAACATTCATTGATGTTTCCGACTGAATACTTTATCCGCTGCGTGGGAGTTCTCATTCTGATCGATTGTATGAAGCGTTCAAACAAATGATGAGGTCAAAAGCTTAAGCGTTTCTCCGCAAAATAAAGCAGAGCAATTTTCCTCCTCCCTTCAGGCCAGGTGTCAAGTCCCATCATGACATGCGGCTGCTTACCGACACAAATCCAACGTACCACCTCGCCGCAAAATTCACAAATTCGCTCGTGGTCATCGATGTCACTATGATTTCAAATCAACGTCTGGAAGTGGATCACAAAACAAGCCACGTGATGAAACACAGGAAGTGCTGTGGGCCTGGCACATCAAATCCATACAAGAGCTTTGTGTGGTTTTCACTGGTGGGTAAGGCATATGATGTTTCATATATTTACCAGTGGCTCTAAACACAAAAACTGACACTTCAGAGTGTTAAAAAAATATTACATCTTTCTCCTGATAGGTGTAACAGAGTGTCATTTGACTCTTATTCAAGATCAATCGACTCTTTACCTCATTTGTTCCTCACAATGCCATAAGACACTTCACTTTCATCCCTGTAATTGCATCGGATTACGGCAGTGCTGTTAACAATGACGCCGTTAAGCTGCGCATCGTCGTCAACAGATATAGTCTATTCTGGTCAGCTGTGAGGAGATATCAATAAAGGTTGTCAGTACTATAAATGAGTTTAAAGAGGCTCAGAGAGCCTGCTGATCTCCTTCCTCCAAATAGACTGGGGTCTGACTCAATAGAAGGGCTCATCTGTCTTCTCAATGGGGTGTTTGCCGATATGAATTGGTGTCTTTAATTGAATTCTGAAAACTCACAATATTGGCTCCCTCCTGGTTTTCAGCCGCATATTAATGGCACCTGGAGATGTTTAAAAACAGCACACTCAGATGTTTAAAGACACCATGATGTTGTTAAGTGAAAGACTTAACTGTATTATCCTATTTTTATAGGTTGTGTCCAATTTCCCATAACTTCATATGTACTGAATTTGATGAAGAACTCAAATACTTCTCAGATGTCAATATTAGAACTTTATTGGTACTGTACCTATAACACTTTATTTATTATTTAAAATTATTTTATATAGAACTTTAATATTTTATACAAACTAATATTTTAATATTAATATTTAAATATTTGCCTATGGCACTTTACTTAAATATTTTATATAATATGTAATATAAGGGGAGGTATCCAAAGCACATAAACTGGTCACTGGGGTTCCTCAGGGATCAGTTCTTGGACCCCTCCTCTTCTCCATATAACATATTTCAACCAGATGATCCAATGGTAGCTGCACAGATCTCAGGCTGCCTGGAGAACATCTCAGCATGGATAAATGAACATCACCTACAGCTCAACCTGGCAAAGACTAAGCTCCTGGTCTTCCCTGCCACTCCAACTCTACAGCATGATTTCACCATCCAGTTAGATTCAACAATAATTACCCCATCAAGTTCGATCAGAAATCTTGGTGTAATCTTTGATGACCAGCTGACTTTCAAAGACCACATTGCAAAAACTGCTTGATCTTGCAGGTTTGCATTGTACAACATCAGAAAAATCAGGCCCTTCCTAACGGAGCATGCTGCACAACTTCTTGTCCAGGCCCTTGTCATTTCTAGGCTGGACTACTAAATTTGATTAAAAACCTTTGAATTTTCTTTAAATATAAATATAGCACTTTATATTCTTCTTCTTCTTCTTCTTATTATTATTATTAATAATAATAGTAATACATATTTTAATAAAACAATAATATATTCATATATTACATTTTATATATACATATATATATATATATATATATATATATATATATATATATATATATAATTTTTTTTTTTTTTTTTTTTTGTGTATTGATTAACTTATATATCAGTATAATATATGTATATGAATATGTACTGAATTTGATGAAGAACTATTTATGTTTTTAATATCTTTGTGCTAATACATATAGCACTTGAAAAGAACTTCCTGGATCACAGTTGTTAACTTTTTTTTTTTAATATCTGTTGGCCGCTGAGCCCTGGTGGGTTTATGGGATAACAAAGTGTCCACTGGTTGCACGCTTTACTGCTGACACAATAAGGACTGTACTAGTCTTTAATCTGAAATGAATTGAATCGTAATGCAAATATGGCAGAGACTTTATTGTCTGACAGAGATGTCTAAATTCATAAGCTGTACCCTATAAGTTTTAATAAGCTTGTTAAAATCCAATTGCTCACGGGTACGTAAATGTCATCCAGGATTATAGTCCAACCAGTGGAAAGTTATAAAAAAAAAAAACCCAGAGAGCTCAAAAATCATGTCACTGCAACCCCATAAGGCAACTGTCCTTTAGGTGCATGCAAAATCTGCTCTATCTGGAAATTTCATTGAGAGCAGTGAGTCCATTAAGAGGTCTCTTAAAATACAAGGAGCTCTTGGCTGTCAGGGAGAGCAGATGAGGTCAGGGCTCCGAGCGGCCATCTCACCCCTCAGGCCACAATACTCTGAATCAAACTGGATCAGCACGGATATGCCAAAGTCACACACAGCGTCAAACATGAGCAAAATATCATCTGGCTTAATTATTCATTAAGTGAGCGAGCGGTGATGGTCTCTGTCTCCTCTGCTCCGTATGCATCTTTGATTTGTTACTTTGAATATATTACATATCTGGGCCTAATTAAGTTTTCCATTCATAATTTGAAGCTTGTTGTTCTTCAATAGAAAGCTTTGTTATTTTGATGGATATTTTGGGAAGGCATGTCTAATTATGGAGAAGGAACAAAGATTTTCCTGTGTATTACAAAAGAGCTGAAATGTATCTTTTGTTCTGCCACCCACAGGTCTGTTCATTAAAGGGGTCATATGATGTGATTTCTATTTTTCCTTTTCTTTAGTGTGTAATGTAGCTGTCTGTGCATGTATAAGATCTGCAGAGTTACAAAGCTCAAAGTCTCCCACAGAAGGATTTATTCTATCTAACAGAGAAGGCTGATCCAGACCGGGCTAAAACGCCTCATTCAAACACGCCTCCACATGTCTACGTCACGATGTGGAAATATTTGCGTAATGCCGCCCAAATGTGCAAGCAAAGAAAGAAGGCATGGTTTCAGTAACTGCAGTAGTGTTGATGCAGCCATGGTCACATCACAGTGGAGTCAGCTGTCTTAAACGCGGCTTGTGTGTACTGCAAATACATACGAGCATCATCACCGTGTCTGTCATGCGACTCTGTTCCCCTTTCGGGTTTGAACTGACGGTAAAACTAACAACATTATTAACTGTCTTTACATTTATTTTGAAAGCTGAAGCTTGTAATTATGGTAAGGGGCGTTACATTTCCGACGCGTGCTTGTGGTGTTCGGACGGCCAATCACAATGCACTGGGTCAGCTGGCCAATCAGAGCAGACTATGCTTGTCGGAAGGAGGGGCACAAAAATAATGTGTTTTTTGAACATTAAAGCATGTCAACATATTCTGTTACACCAAATACACAAAATAATGATCTTTAAAATAGCCTCATATGACCCCTTTAAGAAATGCATTAGTTTACAGCTAATATGAATACAGTGTGCAGTCATGATTCATGAATGATAAGTTGTTCTATTTTGCTATTTTAAGCACTGTTCTTTTGAATTGTTTATACAGCAGGGATTTATGATTCTATTTTTTTATCTTTTTAAAAAGCATTCTTAGTTATATGTATCTTGGTCACAGTCTGTAGCCTACAGACAATGGTCATCACTTCAATCTCAGCAATTTATGGTTTATTATTCAAACGTCGAAACATTTTGCCATTACATCAATTCATTAATATTAAAATAAATAAATAAACAATTTTAAAGAGCTCTGCATGATTTCCCTCCATTATTTTAAAAAAGGCCACACTATATTTTAAGGTCCAGTTCTCACTATTAACAACAAATTTTGCCTCAAACTCATAATGTGTCATTTATTAATTGTTAGTCAGGTAGTTGTTAGGTTTAGGTATGGAGTAGAATTAAGGGATGTAGAATATGGTTAGTACTAATAAACAGCCAAAATGCTAGTAATATGCATGCTAGTTAAAGTGAGAATTGGTCCTTAAAAAAAACTCTATATTTGGACCCACAGCATGGCAATAATACAAGAAAAATTCAACCTTATCGAAGTTATTATCTTAAGACAAATTATTAAAAATATATTTTTATATTTTATTACAAATATTTAACACTAAATGAAATATAAATGCATAATTCTTTAAACATATTGTTTATTTAATATAAAATACCTCTTGAGGTCCTCCTTTTACACTTCCTAAAAATAAATGAAAAAATTCAAGAGAGTCCTTGCAACCATCGGTGCTTGGGCCCTAAAAAAAGGGTTTCGTAAACATAAATCCGTAATAATTCTTTAAACGTACTGTATATTTTTAATATAAAATGAGGTCCTCCTTTTACACCTGCTAAAAATAAATGAAATAATTGAAAAAATTCAATTCCAACCAAGAATCTTTGCACCATTGATGCTTGGGCCCTAAAAAAAAGGCTTTCATTTTCAGGCCTTTATTTTGTACCCTGTTTGTCATACACATGGATCATCCTTCACATGTTTGTAAATGGAAACTAGATGGAGCTCATCAAATAAACTCATTCTGACTGAACAAAATCCTTTTCCAAGTCCAGATTCCACTTTGCCACATTCTTCACTGTTGGTGTTTGCTTTTGAATCACCTTGAGATGATGAGGAGGCATGGATATTCTGCCAGGAACACCATGCTCTATTGCACCCGTCCCTTTCTGGTTTCATCTAACTCGTCCAGTTTTGAGTACCTGTCACAGACAGTGTAGGATCCCTGTCTTTTACCTTTTTCTGACACTTCTGGCTTTGCGATTTCCTGGGCCTGACACATTCTCTACTTTGTCTGTGACATGATTTGATATGACGTGACATGAGTAGCCCTCATGAGAAGACTTTGGGTTCGACATAAGAATCAATCATACATTTTAGCCCACTGCACTGACATCTTTATATAGCCGAGTTATCCTGTAAACTAAAGTCCTGAGGTCCTCCTTGTCTTTCATACTAAAATCATTTTAGCATGAGACTATTATACTAGAAAACAGCAAAGATTTACATAGCAAAAACCTGTGTCATATTCACAAACCACCCACTATCCAGTGTAAATGTGCTGGAATAGGGTTGAAATATCGTCATCACCATCGTTTTCAAAGCAAACATGCGTCTTTTTCTATGCAAATGAGGGTTATTTTAGAATACTATGTATTTGTTATTAAAAATGAAAACTTCACCTGAAAAGCAGAATCCATTGAAATCTTCAGGAAGAAGCATCTGAAGACACTCTTCTGGGAACACTAGAAGAAAACAATATCAAAGCAAAAAATGAAATATCCCTGATGACAATAACTGTGAATAACAATTTAAGATTTGTTACAGGCAGAAATCGTGATCTACAACTCAATTGAACAACATGGGGTGAAGCGTCACTGTTTAAAAAAGCACCACTGAAAAACCACATCAGCTTTTTGTTTCTTTGTACGTCAAGGTGCCTTTTTTCTTAAGAATACCTTTAGGGCTTGCTGCTGGCTTCCAGACTCACTGAATTTGTTATAAAGACTTTAAGATTTAAAGAAGGCCAACAGCATTAAACATATGTCTGTAAGCATCCCAATGAAAAGCGTATAAGTGTATGTCATTCACGGGTACTTCAACTGTATAATTTTTGAAGTATAATTTGGGTACTGCACACTATTTTTATATTAGTAAACAAAAAATGAATGAACATCATATTATGAAAATCATAACTGTGTAGTTAAATCTGGCACTGCACGCAATAATTGTTTACTGCAAAACCTTTCAGGCTTACACCACAAATCTTCACCAACTAACTGCACTACTAAGTGCAATTCCATGAATATTTCAACCAAAGTGTACTTAATTTTCTTTTGTGCAGCAGCTTTTAAACTAAAATGCTTTGGAGACACTGCATTGGACTGTAAACATGTTTTGTTCAGGGCAGTTTCGTAAGAAAAAACGTCACACTTTTTTGTTAGGTAACCTAAATGTATAAGCTTTATTCCACTCAAATACATTATTTAATACAACAGAATCAATCTCACGACATTAGGTAACAACAATGAAAGCCATTTTAAGGGTCAGGTCGGGTAAAATCAGTTTTGTTTTAGTTGTTGTGGATCACAATTAATGTTTTGAATATTAGCATCTTAATCATTTGAAAAAAACTAAACAAAATAGTTTAGTTTGTTAACCTTTAAAAATGCTAAACAGAACATAAATATAAAATATCCTGATTTCTTTTGATTTATCACTGAGCAAAAGTGACCAGCATTGCCCTCAACTCATTTGGTGTCTTCTCTAAATAGGGCATTCGATCTCGTGGGAATGTTTCTGGGCGATCTTTGATCATGTTTCAGTGACACAGAATCAATGATTTGTGGCCTTTTCCCTCCATGAGCACAAAGAGAGTGTGCAGCTTTGCCCTGTCACTGCCCCTTCACACACACACACACACACACACATACACACGACTCTGCACAGATTAGAAGCATCATACTCACTCCGCTCCTTCATTCTGCTGTTCATATTCATCCCCATGTGTCGCCTAACATGATTAAGCACAACATTTCCATACTGTTCCAAAACATTCTCATTTCACTGGATATTTCTGAGGCAATGCTTTGTTTGCAATTATGTACCATTGTGGCATTTTAAAAAGTTCTTTTTTGGAACTGATTTTTCCCCCGAAGAACATCCATGGCACAAAATGTTCATGTGCATTGTAATGTTCTAAGTGGATGATCACAACAGAAGACAGAAGACATTGAGATCAGTGCTGAAATGTGACAGAGCTACATAAGGTCTATAGGACAAAAGGGTATTTTAGAATTTTTTGAATTAAATGAACTAATATAAAACTAAGATAAAAATGGTTATTTTTAGAACTGTTCATTGATAGGTTTTTTGGTGAACCAAAAATGGTTCATCTATGGCATCGGCATGAAACCCCTCTTTTGGAACCATAATTTTTAAGAGTGTAGGCAAAAATCAAAAACCCAATTCCTTTTGCTAGGTTGCACTTTTTACAAGATGCTTTCAAAACTTTAAATTGAAGGGACAGCTCAGCCAAAAATTTAAATTCTGTCATTATGTAACAAACATGTATGACTTTCTTTTGCTGAACAAAAACAAATGTTTTCAAGAATATTTCAACTGGTTTCAATCATATAATGTAATAAATCTTCAGCTACATTTACAGTAAAAAAAAAAAAACATTAACTAAACATAAAATGTAACACAAAAACACCCAAATGTACAGTACTGATAACAAAAACACGAAGAAACAAAACGTTTTAAATAAAATACAATCATGTGATGTGTTTTTGCCGTAAATTTGACTGTATTACACACTGTTAAAAAAAATTCCGTAAAATTTACGGTAAAAAAACGGCAGCTGTGGTAAATTGTGGTAATTGTTGTACCGTAAAAAATATGGTAACAACATTTTAGGTTTTACGGTTTTAACTTAAATTTACAGTTAAATACCGTAATTTCATTAACTGATATAATGTTAATATACCAACCTATTAAAGTACTGAAATCTGTTTTGTACCTTTGAAATACACTGATAACCACCAAATGCAGGTGGTGTTGAGAAAGTCACATAATGAACAAAAGCCCATCACAAGCAGCTTTTAAATAATAACATATATAGAAGGTGCACAGTGTCATTCACACAAGCACTAAACAGCATCATGATGAGACTCATTAAACTGAAATATGCAATAATTTAAACATTAATTTAACAACATTAGATGTAACATGCAACCCTAATAAACATAACTGATAAGAAAAAACTAAGAAACAGTTATTTCAAAGTAAAAACATCAAATTCAAACAAAATTTGAAATACAACGCAGGGAATTCTGGGAACGTCAGTCTACGGTTTTTCCCTGTAAATTTTACAGGAACTTACCGTTAACCATTTAACAGGTTTTTACTGTAGCATTTTCACAGTTCTTTACCGTAAAAATCAAAGTCATTTTTTACAGTGCATAGTTTTCACTTACAAAAACTAATTTGATAGTTTGTTATAATAAATGTACATATAATGCAATGTTAAACCATTTAGTTTTTCACCATTAATGGTAAAATAACTTACAAATTAATAGGTTTTTCCTGTAGCATTTTTTTTAATTAATTTTTTTACAGTGTACAATGAAAGTCAGTGGGGTCCAAACAACATTGGTCCTGTACAATGTTCACTTTCACTGTAAGGAAAAAGAAAAAATCCCACTGAAATATTTTTCAATATATCTTCTTTTATGTTCCACAGAAGAAAGAAACTCATACAGGTTTGGAATGGCTTGAGGGCGAGTAAATAATGACCAAATTTTCATTTCTGGATGAACCATCCCTTTAATGGACACATAAGCATATGGAGTCCAAGTGACTGATCAGAAAACACCTTTATGCTTCATTCAGCATTGTGTTATTTACATAATTTGCCACCAATTGCATCTCCCAATGGATGTGGAAGTGTGCATCCCTCAGAGCGGATAATCAACGTGCAATGCTACGGTGCACAGGGATGCTCTCCAAAAGCCATCCGAGAAGCATCTATTTAAATCATAGAGTCAGTACGCCTTCTAGGTTTAAAAATCTTAATTACCGTGGCCAAAAGTTTCCCTTCCTATACATGATGGTGGAAGGCTAAAAAAAGGAATTCTTAGAACAATGCCATTAAAGAACTATCTAATTGGTGTGTGAAAAGGTCTCCTTGGTCTTCTCCATCTACATCATTATGTGGATATTTCAACACATGGTCGTACTTTTTTCATTAGGGACCGCGAGTGCGAGCCTAAACAAAGGCGTACCAAAGTCATCTCCTGCACTAATTGGCGTTCATTAGCTCCAAGGTTGATACTTTGAGCTTTCTCTGCGAATCTCAGACTGAATAGATCATCAGAGGATTGCACCCATCAATCAGTTTAATTTACGCTGTTAATTAATCACCAACATAAAGTTGCTAATTGTGCAAAAAGAACGAATGTAAAGCTCCACTGTGCGTCAAACAACTCTTCGCCGTCAAATCATGTTTTATTCACGCACTCGAGGCGGGGGATGTATAAAAATGCCTTCATTTTGAATAACCCATTCCTATCTGAGCCCAATGTTGAGAAACCTGAATTTACTTAATGAAACATTGTAGATTTATACAGACGCAAGGTCATGAATCAATCAATTCCATGTGAGCATAAATCGAAATGACACCTCTCAGCAAAACAAGCTTCATTTACGCAAAGCAAAGAGGTGAAGATATTGAGATGCTCGGCCGAGCTCTCATTGCAGTAAGTGTACTGTTTATTTTTCACTTGTTGAGAGCAGTCATCAGAGTAAGTGATTGCAGTCAACAAAGCTGACATCTTGTTTGGGAATGAATGACAGCAGATGTCCATGATCAATTAGAAGGAGATGCCAGCGATGGCGAATTGGCCGTGGAATTTATCGATATATGAGTTACAGGCTCTCGTCGGATGAGTCAGCCTCTCTCAAGGGAACGGCGCACGTATCTTTATAGTCTAGGCTTAAAAAGTGTTCCCTCTCCAGGCCTCTTTCCAACTTTTAACATCAAGAAGGGAAAAGACACAGCTTGATGTTCTCTCTGAAATGAGGACAGAATATGGCACTGAATCAATAAAAATGTCGATCCACTAAAAAGAATCTCCCCCAGTCTCTGAAAATGAAGGGAATAAATACAGTGGATTGAATTTTCCTTTGACGTCTCTAAAAATTGAGAAGGTCTCTAGCGTCTCAGGAGAGTCAGCGTTCTCTCTGAAGCGCACACTTAAAGCTTTATTATATCGGTTTATGTCATTACTGAGCGAGGACCGCAAGTTTCTGATGTAAAAACAAGAAGCTCTGTTTTGTCCTAATTGTATTTTCATGCAGCACATTAGCAGTTCATTAGAGCAATTAATAGTGATGTTGTTTATTGCATTTACTGCAAACATGTCACAACACACATTAATGAGCAATAATAATCTATTTACCTGAACTTTTAATTTATAAAATCTTAGCAGATGCATATATTAGACTATGATTTTAAAAACTGAAAAGAGCGGGGCTAATTGTCTCATGGGAAATGAAAGCTTGGGGCAGTTTTATGCACACATTTTTTTATGCACAACTTTTTGCAATGAACTTGTTCCAGTTCCCCTACTTCAAACAATTTGAGTGCAAATTCTCAGCAGTTCAATGTGTTCTCAGAGAACAGACTGGCTGCTTTAAAAATGTTTCCTCAAAAAATGACAAAAAAAAAGTACACTTTGTGTGTCCTTGTTGTTCCTGAAGAACTGTTCTTATATTCCGATGAAGTTGGAACATTTAATGAAAGCACCCACATATTCAATGTCATAAGAGATGTATGATGCTTCAGTCTATAGGGTTTGATTTGATGTTTAGAGAATTTAAATCAAGCTCACGTTCAAAATGGCCCTAAGATGGTTTCATTTATTCCATCCATAAAGTGTGCTAATCTCCTGTTTTGTGAGTCAAAATATGTATGCCAAAGAATCATGGCTTTATTCCCATGCTCATGGGACAAAAAACACCTCTGCATTTTCTTGCCCCGAGGAAAATCTGTACGTGTGCATCTGCATCATAATGCGGCATTTGTTTCACGTGCCAAGTATGTACAAGAAAATTCCACACTCCAGCTTTCAGATCTGTTAACGTGATTGGCAAATCCACACCTCCTGGTGAATTGTGTCACATCTAAAAGCAGTCAAGCCTCGAAAGTTGTCTTCGAAGTTGGGTTTATAGAGCTCTGCTACAATGTGCATCAAGTTTTATAGAGCTCCAGAGTAATTAAAGTGTAGGTTGTCGATTTCTCATAATTATCTCTGTTCAGTGAGCTGCAACATAAACGACTCCGTTGGCAATTCTGAGGGAAGACTAGAAAGAACAATAGCGGAAGTGAAGTCATGACTCATGAGCAAGAAACACACAGTGATTCACACTGTGAAGTGCATTATATTGCAAACAGTATATTGCCACAGGACTGCTGGACTGTACATACACTGTTTTCCAACATAAAGCAGTTTTCCTTAAAGAAATAGTCCACCCAAAAATGAAAATTTGCTAAAAATGTACCTAACCTCAAGCCATCCAAGATGCAGATGGGGTCGTTTAATTTTTTGATCAAAACAGATTTGGAGACATTTAGAATTACATCACTTGCTTACCAATGGAGTGAATGGGTGCCGTCAGAATGAGGTTAAACAGCTGATAACATTACAATAATCCACATAATCCACAAGACTTCAGCACATCAATTAATGTCTTGCGAAGTGAAAAGTTGCATGTTTGTTATAAACTAATTCATCAGTTAGATGTTTTTGACTTAAAACCATTGCTTCAGGCCAAAATATGAGCACATTATCCATAATAATGCTTCTTCCAGTGAAAAATCCCACATCAAAATCCACAAACATATTTTTTAGAACTGTTTTTGCTTGTACTGTAAATGGTGCTTGATCTGTGCATATTTCCCCCCTGATTAAGACAAGAGGACTTTTCCACTGGAGAAAGCAATATTATGGATAGAGGATACCCGACGGCACCCATTCACTGATCCTTTAATTATAATGGTTGTCTTAAAGAGATACAGTAGTTCACCCAAAAATTAGGGTGAAAAAATGATCACAGAATTTTCATTTCTCAGAAAACTGTCCTTTCAGTTTTTAATTTTGGTTGAAACACTATCAGAAAAATAAACCATCAGCCCAACTGTGAGCTGATGTTTACGTCAATCTGAAGTTTAAAAGCAGTCAGCCCACAACCCTGAATGAAGAAGCCAGAGAGAAATCAAGCATGCGTCGCCCCTGGCCATCGCTGCTAACCACCTCTAGAGCTGTGCGACAATGTAAACGTGAATCCACCGCAGTGGCATTCCCAGGAGCTCATAATGATATCTATAAAGCACAACAGGAGTTGACACACGGAGCCTCTTAACACTCTTCAAAGCAATGACTCACCAGCTTTTATTTAGAGTAGATATGCAAATCAGATGCCGCAGCCATCACCACATTCTCTCTTGAACCCTTGACAGAGCATTAATCACGCCATCCTCGAAACGTCGCCCGCCGCCCATCGTAACGTCACAGACACCTGGAGATCAGTTCATTGTCTTCTTGCAGTTATGCCAAAGAATGTGTTACATACGTCTACAGGCTGGTGTGGATGGACACAAGAACATGATGCATCATGTGCAACTGCTGTTTTTAATACAAAGACGCATTTGGGTTGAAGAAAAGTTTCACAGTATGACTGTCAGAATGTTACACAATGATATTCTAACTAACCAAGAACTGGGGCGGAATTAAGATGTATTGTTGCGTTCAGATTTTTGAGCTGGAGGTGTGTCAAGTAAAGATTATTGGTGGAAATTTGTATTGTTCATACGTTAGAATTATGAATGTTAACTGTACAGTTTATTTGAATGAAAAACTGCAATACATTTTAGTGATAAAAAAAACTAAATTTCCCATTATTCCCTGTAGTAAAAAGCTATATTTGTCAGTAAGTGAAAAGGAATTCAAAATTTCCTTATTTCATTCTAACCAAAAGCATATCATTGTACATCACATCATAATTACAGCTTCCAAGCTCTTAAGGAGGAACCTCCCAAGAGGACTTGAAGCAGAAGCGCAGAGACGTTTTAATTGAATGTTGAAATCCAGAGCGAAGAGTCTACAATAGTCAGGGAAGGGTCAAATGTAAAGTTCAGTTCAATGAGCTGCTCCAAATCACAATCGGAAAATCCAAAAATGGATAAAATGAAAAAAAAGAAGACGGAAAAAAAGCCTGATTAATTAATTTACTCATGGGTACTCTGTTATGTGCACTTAAGTTTTGAGACAATCACTTGAACCGTAATTGACATGTGACTAATCACAGGCAACAGGGAAATGGCGTCATGTCCACTGATTGGTTGATGGGACAACAAGAACGCTCAACCCTCCACAGACTATTCTGAGCTGTGACATCTGAAGCAGCAAAGAAAGGAAAAATGCAAATCCATTATAAATATAAATCCATTTTATGCTTATTTCTTGCAATATATATATATATTTATTTATATGTGTGTGTGTGTGTGTGTGTGTGTGTGTAAAGATGCCACTGAATGGGAAAACAAGAAGGGAAATGAGAAGACAAAAATGTTTCTTGAGCAGTAAATTAGCATATTAGAATGATTTCTGAAAGATCATGCAATGAAGAATGGTTGCTGAAAATTCAACTCTGCCTTCACCAAATTAAATTACATTTTTAAATAAAATAAAGAGTAAAACTGTATTGTTTCATTACTTTTCTTATTTTCGATCAAATGCATCCTTCGTGAGCATAAGAGACATACTTTATATATATAATGCAAAGGCATTCTTTGATTTAAAAAATGGCTTAAATGTCCAAATGACTTTTTTACTTGACATGATTATTCAAAACATAATTAACTAATTATCGAGTAGCACACAGTCTGGAGTAACTGAAGCGGCTGTAATTTATTTATCTCTCAAAGACGTCAATGCACTTTTTTGTCGTCACGAGTTTACTGAATCATAAGGTCATTTGCAACTGTGGAGACAGCCAGACCTTTTCAGCACTTGACGTTATCTTCCTGCTATAACTCTGATGACAATCTTCAAGTGCCTTTTTCTGAACTTGAGCTTAATTTTATTAGAAGCCAATTAAAATCAGAGCCATGGCAGAGGTCAGTCTGCTGTTCATCCAAAACTCTTCTTAAGCACTCACCATCCCAACAGGAAAATCCAATTTGAGGCATATTCCAAATTATCCTAGTGACTTGCCCATATTTTAATTGCAGGTCTGCCGAGGCAGGGGCAACTCTTGAGTCTCTCACCAAGGGGGTTAAGAAACCCCAACATTTCCCAAGCACTAATTGTATGGGCTTTGGTCACCATTTAAAGCAGGAACAAACAAGTGCAGCCAGACTGGAGACTTTTTAATGAGGCACGCAGTCACAAAAGTATAATTTTATATTACAAATTTATATTATTAAAATAGATTTGTACATTGTCTTGGGAAAAAAATGCTAGGTTGATTGCTAAGTTGTTCTAAGTGAGTTGTACCAAGTGAAAATCATGGGTATGATTACTTAGCACACCTTTCCACCAGTTTTGTTATTGTTAACTAAAACTAAAATTATACTAAAAATTGTTTTCTCTAACTGAAATTAAGCTGAAATAAAATATAAGTATTAGTTGAAAAACTACACTGAAAAATATGTGACCATGGACCACAAAACCAGTCTTAAGTGTCAATTTTTCAAAATTGAGATTTATACATAATCTGAAAGCTGAATGAATAAGCTTTCCATTGATGTATGGGTTGATGTACTGTATAGGACAATATTTGGCCGAGATACAACTATTTGAAAATCTGGAATCTGAAGGTGCAAAAAAATCAAAATATTGAGAAAATCGCCTTTAAAGTTGTCCAAATGAATTCTTAGCAATGCATATTACTAATAAAAAACGACGTTTTGATATATTTACAGTGGCAAATTTACAAAATATCTTCATGGAATATGATCTTTACTTTTTTTTTGCCGTAAAAGAAAAATCTATAATTTTGACCCATACAGTGGATTTTTGGCTATTGCTACAAATATATCCCAGCGACTTAAGACTGGTTTTGTGGTCCAGGGTCACATATTTGGTGTAGAAAAAATGTCATTCAGAAATTGCTAGTAAATTAAGTAGAAAGACTGAAACAGTACTTTCTTGTAAAACATACTCCAATAATCTTTATTTCCAACTTCAAAAATAAAAATAATAATTTTTTTTGCAGTTTACCTGAAATGAAATAAGTTTCAGTACTAAAATGACAAAAACTAAAGCATAAAATAAAGCTAAAAAATATTCCAAAAAGTTATAAAAAAGACAAAAGCACTTAGTAATACAATTTATTTTTAAACAAAAGTAATATCTATAAAAACCTAAACTAAAATTAAAATGAAAACTGAAGTTACAAGCTAATACAAAACATAAATAAATGCTATAACAGTAAATTACTAAAATAACTTTGAAGTATCGCTGGAATACGTAAGACAAACAGTGAAGGACACCTGCTCAAATCCTTTAATCATAAGTATGAGCAACATTAATAGCGATGCTTTCTAAGATTTCATACATATAATGCACTTCCTATTCTTTGAGAGCTTCAGTGACCACTTTTTAAATCAATTACCACTGCAACCCCACTGCTAATTGAATAATGTGTGATCTTCAACTATTCTTAGATTTCTGTGAGGCATTAACAGCTCCGCGTTCCACAAAAGTGAAGCTCACAGCACCCGACTTCTGCTTTTAGCTCTGTAATCCAATTTTGAAATATGAATTAAGTTGAAGGTGTCATTTGCATAACAGGATGTCTTACGTGCACATGATCTAAATTATTTATGGCAAACCAGAGTGGCACTGGATTTTGCATAGTTCGGGAGCTTTCATGCTCAATGAAAGTGACGGTTCAGCAAGTTAGCAAATGTGGCGGCTTGTCTGAGCCAAGAGCATTACATCTTACATTAATCACTGCCAGCAACTGATCTGGAATATTTGGTGCCAGAATATCACAGGTGACGCTGAAGTGCAATAATGCAGTGACAGTCACTGAGGATAACAGGTATTGACCATGCAACTGACAGTTGTTCAGTGGGACTTTAAATGACTATAGCACACATACAGTAGCACATAATCGTGTTTGCATGCAGGCAGGTGCGTGCCTGACATGACAGAGAGACCAAAGCAACTGAAAAAGGTCAGGTTTGTCACATAGCATTGCATTTGCAGGGTTGTCGCCAATCTATGTAGCCAAACTCCAGCTGTGTGGGAGTTTTGTGAAAAATATGCTGTTTAATTAGCTCGGCAAGTGCGTTAAAATAGATCATTCTCGCTGTGAAGGGTTAAATTTCTTTGGGCTCAACTCCTTAGGGACTCCTATCTTAAAATTAGCTGCTGATGAGGTATCAACAGAGTCTTTCACACTTTCAGATTTTTTTTTCTTCTGATATTAGTCACTTTGAAGTCACCACATAAATTAACAGATGGTCTAACAAGTGCAGAAATACAGCACTTTTTAAATCCTCAAAGGTTGTTCATACATGAAAAGAGTTGTTTTTTTTTAGAGGACTGGAATGACTTAATGAAAAGTCGCAATCAAACTGTCTGCATACTTGATGCAACTTTACACGAATTTGAATGT